>NC_071996.2:88460208-88761979 GCF_028885655.2 Pongo abelii
CACAGCAGAGCCTAAGAAAGCAGGTATACTGATTCTACTACTTAACAACTAAGTTCAATGTAAGAAAATACTCACATATTGAGATAACTATCATTAAGAAAGGAATATTGGCAAAACACAACTCTTATAAGAAATATAACTCTCAATATTTCAGTGGCATAGGTACAAATAAATCAGAAAAACAAAACAAAAACATTTTAAAGAATACTAAAGGGGTTCTAGTTCTAGCAAGACAGATTATTCCTTCCAGGGTCTCCCATGCACAACTAAAACACCCTGGCCATAATCAACAAACAAGTATAGGAAGACTATGATAGGCTGTAGGAAGAAGAAAGTTAACCTGGGGGCCTCTGAACTTGATGAATGATACAATAGTGAGATCCTTATTGCTTTCCATATATTCCATTAGTACATTTCAGAGCACCTACAACATACTAATAATACTTCTAGATGGTTACAGGGAAGAATATTTTCCTAAACATAGGGTAGACAAAGACTGCTTTCCAAATAGACCACAAAGAAAGTTATTTTTAAAAAACAAATAAAATTTCAAGTAATCAAGAACTAGCATGGAGAATGAAGGGACCACCTAGAAACTTTGAAAAGACATTTACACATCATTCAAGGCATAAATAACTTATATTCTGAAAAAAATGTATATACAAATATTTTTTTTTAATATGTACATACACTTTTTAAAAAATGTATAAAAAACGGAGTGAAACTTTGAATAGGTATGTCACAAAAGAAAATATTCAAATAACTAATAAATATATGAAAGGGTGTTCAATCTTATGATACAGAAACAAAAATTAAAACTTAATGAAATACCATCACATAGCCACCAGAATGATGGATGCAAAGCTGTCACATTGAAAGTAGTTTTATTGTATTGAACTACATATCTAAATAATAATAAGTTGGTTTTTACATGTGGAAATCACTTTTTATCATTATTTATGCCCAAAAACTGGGGTTTAAATGAGTTGTGATAAAACAGACTTTACTATAGCTTAAAAGAAAAACTTTATTTTGAATTTAAGACTTGGTAGAAGTCTTTAAAAATATCAGCATTTTCTTTTCCTAAGGAAATTGCAACTGAATATCTGTAGCTTTCAATTAATAATATAATTTCAAATAATAGAAAATTGATATTACAGATGAATTGTACTGAACTAAAAGTACCAATTGCCTAGTAGGTCTCACTGAACTTTTCTTTATGAAGGATGCCATATATAATTACATTTCACAGTCAAAGGAAAAAACGTTTTAAATGCTTGTATTAGCATGATAACTATACATTTTCAAATGGAATACAGTATCAAGTTTTGTAATAACATTTCTGTTTTTCCCAATCAGAATGGCATTGTCAAATTATAGTTAATGACCCATTTTGAATCCCTGAAATTATAGAGTGAATGATGTGAGTTAATGTGCTCCATTACCGTTTTAACATTTCTTAAGTAGTTTTTCTAAGTTTTTTAAAGAGAAAATGTGTTTCGGTCACATGAAAACTTATGTTCAACTTTTCCACATATGAAGAGTTATTTTCTAACTTTATTTTTTATAGTAGATTTAGAAGCACAAATAAAGCAATATCCATAAACACATCACTTGATTTCATTCACTCAGGTGAATTACTTTTAAGAAAAAAAATCAAAATAACACATTTCAGAACCAGAATGTTTTATGACAGAAAGTAACATTGGTTTGAAATAGAGATTTTCCCCTCCATTATCCACTCTACTTAACTGAGCATTATGATTATAATAAGACGATACTATTTTTTTGTCACAGTGACTTCTATTTCCTATGAGTAGGTCTTTCTGTATCTTCCGAACATTGTCGGCAACTTGACACAATGATGAAATCATGGGTGCTAATTTATATTTAAAGGAAATGCCTTACAGGATAGAAGCTGGCCATATTGTACTTAACTAATAGGAAGCTCTCCATGGAAGTTTCTTCCTGGAAGTGCA
Source organism: Pongo abelii (assembly GCF_028885655.2). Lineage (NCBI taxonomy): Eukaryota > Metazoa > Chordata > Mammalia > Primates > Hominidae > Pongo > Pongo abelii. The sequence goes on from NC_071996.2 coordinate 88,462,188, forward strand.
ACGGTAGCTTGAGTATATAAATTTTAAAAATTACAGCATGATGCCCTCATGTATGGTAGGAAGAAGGCATTGTTTAATAAACAATAAGTAGAATGGAATATATTCATCATGCATTTTCAGCTGTAACAGCCACATAATCAGCATAATTATTTTAACCTCTAGGGTCATGGGGAATATGCCTATGGTATTCTTTTTTCTTTTGTTCAATAAGTGCTTATTGTCTACAATTGCCAAGAACTAAGCTAGGCATTTATGTTTATGTGAAGTGATTAAAAAATAAAATATTTTTCAAAGCATGTAGGTAGAGTTTTAAAATAATGATTTATTACAACGATTGTTTCCTTTTCTTCTGTGAATTTAAACTGTGAAATGTCTCTTATGTGAATTGAGTAGAAAACTTTCCTGAACTGCTTAAAGAGATTGAGTTATAGAATATTTTGTGGTTATTGTAAGACAGTGGATTAAAGAAATCTAAATATTTTCCTGCCATAAACATTTAGAAATCCTACATAATACCTAACAAATCTATTTTAAATTCAAATCTGCTTTGGCCTTAAAGAAAAGTAAGTTTCCACTTCCAGAAATAATGTGAAAACTGAAACCTACTCAGAAAAGCTGATAAGCTTATCCTGTCATGCCCCAGGTGTCAGGGGATAAGAATACACATTAGAAGGGGATTACATACCCCCAAGACCCATGAGATTAGTTCTTGTGCCCATCTAGGACAGAAGGTAGAAAATAAGATCACTGAATATAAACCAGGAATCCCAAGTGTCTGTAAACCTTGAAAAGTAGGTAGACAGTAAGTGCACGGAAACTATAAGCTGCACTGTACCTGCATAGGCTCTAGGTGAGAACAAGCAAAAGTAGGCTTCTCAGAGAACTCTAAATTGCTACTTAGCCTTTACTTCTTCAAGTTTGGCCTTGACATACTTTGAGCATATATAAGCCATGAAATTCACATAAAAATTGGTCGTTGGCTTTTGAGCTCCTAAAATGTATGATGAAATTAAACCACAATCTACTGTGGAGATACATTCCAACTCTCAACCCACACCATCACAGATTTCTCTCAGATAAAGTTTAATAGAAGGACTTCATAAGACAATACTACAAACATCTAAGATAACAAGGCCACATGAGCAAGAGACATCAGAAACAACTAAGAGCATAATTTTACTTTCAAGTATTATTATTCTTATATTAGTCATTGAGCAATCTGCTAGGAATAACAAAATGAATATTTTAAGTACATACACATTGAATAAAGACTTGTAATCAATGAAAAATAAGCAAAGGTATCGTGAAAGTGAACAAGCATGTTCTGAAACACCTTTTTTTTTCTTTTGTTTTTCTATTTTTTTTTGAAACACCTTTTTAAAATTTATATGCTCAAGCTGCCATTGCACTTCTAGGAAGAAACTTCCATGAAGAGTTTCATATTAGTTAAGAACAATATGCCCAACTTCTATCCTGTAAGCCATTTTTTAAAATATAAATTAGTGCCCATGATTTCATAATTTTGTCAAGTTTCAGACAATGTTAGGAAGACAAAGAAAGACCTACTCATAGGAAATAGAAGTCACTATGACAAAAAAGAAGTCTTGTCTTGTTATAGTCATAATACTCAGTTAAGTTGAGTGGATAATGGAGGGGAGAATCTCAAACTGAAATAAAGAATTTAAGTAAAAAGACAAAAATAGATTAAGGAAAGATTCAAAAATAAATACTGAATTAAAATACGTCTCAAATTACTTTCCAGAATAAAACCATGAGATAAAGTGATAGAAGATATAAAAACACAGGTTAACAGAAATAGTGGCTAGAATGATACAATTCTGCTATAGGTTGAATATAGTTTGTTTGTCTCCATCAAATCTCATGTAGAAATTTGTCTTCCTTAGTGTTGGAAGTGGATTCTAATGGAAGGTGTTTAGATCCTGAGGGGAGATCCCACATTAATAGAGTAAAGCCCTCCCTGGAATAGGGAAAAGGGTCAGTGTGTTCTCACTCTATTAGTTCCCATGACAGCAGGTTGTTAAAAAGAAACTAGCATATCTTCTCTCTCTCTCTCTCTCTCTTGCTTCCTCTCTCACCATGTTATCTCTGTACACACTGAATCCCCTTTTCCTTCTGCCATAAGTGGAAGGAGCCTGAGGCCCTCACCAGATGCAGATGTACAAACTTGAATTCCATTTGAAATTATTTGCCAAATAAACCTTTTTTTAAATAAATTGCCCGGCCTCAGGTGTTCCCTTATAGCAATACAAAATGAAATAAGACAAATCCAAATATATACATTTGATATGTCTTAGTTCAAAAAATATATAGTTATCTATATTAAATTTATTTAATAAAATGTTTACAGTTATAGTAAAAAAGAACAAAATTTTCAGAGACAATGACATAGAATTTACCAGAATTGAAGACTCTGCGATGTAAAAAAGCATAAAAACTACAAGTAGAATGAATGAATAAACGTCAACATCTGAACATACTGTTGCGGGACTTTTCCTTAGTTCAGCTAAAGACCGGGTCATTGTCACAGAAACACAAAAGACTAGGCTTGCAGACAATGTGAAGGGCGAGTAAGGCAGGTTTTCACTGGGTGAAAAGGGAAAGAAAGGGGAACAGAGACCCTCCACAAAGCCAAGGTCCCTGCTGGTGAGCTTCCCACCTCACAGTTTGAATCCCAGGTACCACCTAGGAAGAGGAGGGTCCAGGCTCCTCCCTGCTGCAAACGGTGCAAATTTCTGCGGCTCCAACCCAGTGCACATTCCTCCCAGTGCGCAGGCTGGTTGGAGTTTCTCTGGGGACCCCCTCCCACTTGGCTATCTCATTCCCCGCTCTAAAGAAGTACATCTAACTGCCTTTAGAATAAGGATAAGGGTGGCCGGGAGCGGTGGCTCACGCCTGTAATCCCAGCACTTTGGGAGGAGGAGGCGGGCGGATCACGAGGTCAGGAGATCGAGACCATCCTGGCTAACACAGTGAAACCCCGTCTCTACTAAATACAAAAAATTAGCCGGGCGTGGTGGCGGGCGCCTGTAGTCCCAGCTACTCGGGAGGCTGAGGCAGGAGAATGGCCTGAACCCGGGAGGTGGAGCTTGCAGTGAGCCGAGATTTTGCCACTGCACTCCAGCCTGGGCGACAGAGCGAGACTCCCTCTCAAAAAGAATAAGGATAAGGGTAAGTACAAAGACAAATCTTAACTGCTTCCTGCTGACAGGGGGCGCTGTTTTGGGGAAAATGGCAATCAGAACTCCCTGAGAGGCCTTTCTAAGGGTTCCAGCAGAAGGGGCTATCATCAGAGGCTCTGGTTGCATTACTATTTGGCGTTTGATGGCCTGAAGGCAAGAAAAGACAAACCAGGTTATTAGAAAATATGTTATCAAAATGAAACAAGGGAGGATGTAAGGACAGCTCAGAAATCCGGAGGCCTTTTACCAGTTTGCACAGAGACAGGAAGGCCAAAAGCCTGACTGGTAAAAAACAAAACAAAACAAACAAAAAAAAAACCTTTACCCTTTTGCCAGCATGTTGGGCTTCTGGATTCCCTTCGCTGACCCCAATCTTAAGCCAACCAGTTTAAGGTTTGGGAAATTAACTCTTTCCAGTTTGGAGGAGGCATCTGAGGAGTGTCCTGTAGCACAGAGACACAATTACCTATCTGTGAAGAGAGAACAGAGGAGGAGAAAGGAAAGATGAGACTGGCCTCATACCTTTGTCTACACAGTCCCTGTACAGGGCTCCTGACCTGCGGTCAGTAAAGAATGTCACTTTTCAACAAGCTCCAAGTTTATCTTGGGACCTTAAGAGGAGAGAATCACCCAACTCATAGGTATTTGAGGATACAAACCCATGGCTGGGCTCGCCTTGTAGAACAGAGTTCCATCAAAGCCAATCCAAAAGGCCTATATAGAAATAGTTACTCTATTTCTTGCTGCACTTCATGCAAATAATCAAGCCAAGTGTAAGACTAAAGTTTATTTTGCAAACAACTTGGTCCTGTTATGATTTGTTATTTTAATACAAATAAGGACTGGAGAGAGAGAAATTATGTTTCAAACTTTATCATACATTTGTCATTAAATTCTATATGGATTACTTGTTTTTAAGTTTTCGCCTACATTTTAGGCTAATCCTGCTTGTTCCTGTGAACCAACCAGCAGTCTGCGGCTGCAGCTCAGAAAGAACAAAAGGGATGGGTAATGTACAAATCTGGATCAATATTCTATTTCTGAGCAATTATTCTGCAAATCCTCCCAGGTGATGGGAATGAGCGAGCCTTAGAGACCGACATCGACCTTCCTGACCCTCAGGAGTGATGGGGTGAAGGCATGGTTTCCCCTACCCTCAGAAGTCCAAGGATGAAAAGACTTAGAAGCAAGAGGTAAAAATATTGCTTGGTTTGCAGCTCAGTCACTGCTTCTCGACCCTATATTGGGTACCAAAAATATTGCAGGACATTTTCTTAGTTCAGCTGAAGATGGAATCCTTATCACAGGGCCACAAAAAATTAGGCTCACAGACAATTTGAAGGGTAAGGCAGGTTTTTATTGGGTGAAAGAGGAAAAAAAGGGAAATGGGGATCCTCCGCAAAGCCAGAGTCCCTGCTGGTGAGCTTCCTGCCTCGAAGTTTGAATCCCAGGTACCACCGAGGAAGAGGAGGGACCAGGCTCCTCCCCACTGCAAATGGCACAAACTTCCGTGGCATCACCCCAGTTTGCATTCTTCTCAGTGCACAGGCTGGTTGGAGTTTCCCTGGGGACCCCTTTCCACCTGGCTGTCTCAATGTCTTAGTGAAATTTTAGAATACTAAAAATAAAGATCTTAAAAACAATCATAGGTATGAAATAAAAATTAGGTATGTAACAAAGTTTCCACGAGCAACTGGAATCCAACTGGATATTTTTAAAGCTCTAGGAAAAAAAAAAGGCAAAAATAAATTTTTTTTTCTATCAAAATGTGTTTATCACTGGTAACTTTCCAATTAAAAATTGTACATGTACATTAAAAAGTGGAGAATTAAATATAGAGGGAGGAGAATAAAGAAATTCCTAGAGTGTGGAGTGTATAAAACAATAATAAATATAAAAACATAAACATTAGCACAATGAAAACATTGTATAGCAGCAACATGTAGAATGTTTATCAGTGTTCTGATATTGTAAAATGTTTATCAGTTCTAATATTGTTTGGGATGAGGCTATATCTCCTGATTATCTTTATAATTTAAAATTAAGTATATATAAGGAAATTTTAAGAGCAAGCTCTAAAAGAAGAGAAAAAAAATGTATAGTTTCAGAGCACTAGAATTTAAAATGTCTATCCAATAGAAAACTAAAAATCAGTAACATAGAAGCAAAGAAAAAGCATTCTGTACCATTTCTGATAGCAAGAATATGGTATATGTATTCCTCAAATCCCTGAAAAGAGGGATGGAGGCAGAGTCAATCAGCATTAACACAGAAAATCCCACCAGCAGCATCCTCATTAAAACTTGGCAATAAGACAGCTCAACTTATTATATATATTCAGGAAAATCCAGAGTACATCAAGACTAGCCTATATATTGCCACAGCATCAAGATTAATATGGAACCATAAAGTGTTAATGGCACAGGGTCTTGTGAATCACAGAACCCAGAAACCACCAACAAATACCCATAAAAGTCATGCCACCACACTTTGTGCGAATCTGGACAAGCAAACCTGAGAACAACCAGTGAAATTATAAGAAGTCTTCTTAGGCTCTAAATTGTGGATGATTGCAACAAGACCACTGCAGTAACCACTATGGGGCCTCAACACATACATACGGTTGTGAAGAACAGTTGTGAGAGACTTTAGGAGAACATTTTATTGTTATTTAAAAGCTGTAAAAATGGCCGGGCATGGTGGCTCACGCCTGTAATCCCAGCACTTTGGGAAGCCGAGGTGGGTGGATCACGAGTTCAGGAGATCAAGACCATCCTGACTAACATGGTGAAACCCCATCTCTACTAAAAATACAAAAAATTAGCCAGGCATGGTGGCGGCCACCTGTAGTCCCATCTACTCGGGAGGCTGAGGCAGGAGAATGGCGTGAATCTGGGAGGTGGAGCTTGCAGTGAGCCGAGTGAGCCACTGCACTCCAGCCTGGGTGACAGAACAAGAATCCATCTCAAAAAAAAAAAAAAAAAAATCTGTAAAAACAAAAAACATAAAGCAGGACAAACCTAACTAACTGTATGAAGCAAATAACTTTTGTTTATAGTCTATCTAAACTTTCAAGGTAGAAAAAGTTTTATTACCAATTTTATTTTCTATCTCATTGGAGCATATTAATTTTCAGATGTTTGTATCTTCTGTTTGAACACAGAGCAATTGCTCTTTCTCTCTCTCTATATATATAATATGATATATATACATATATATAATTCCCTAGTATACATTCATTTACCAAAAAGCTAATATTCTTCAATTTTTTTTTTGCCTTTGTCAAAGAGGAATTATAGTTCTGTATGATCCTGCAATGATAGTAAATTGCACCATTTGTCCATGGTTGCCAAGCAGATTCTATATTCTTGATGTGCTGGCATGCTTTGTTCATTTTAAGTGAAACTATTTCCTATTTTAGTTCTAAAATGTCCTCAGAGGCCGGGCACGGTGGGTCACGACTGTAATCCCAGTACTTTGGGAGGCCGAGGCGGGCGGATCGCCTGAGGTCAGGAGTTCAAGACCAGCCTGACCAACATGGAGAAACCTTGTCTCTACTAAAAATACAAAAAATTAGTCAGATGTGGCAGCACACGCCTGTAATCCAAGCTACTTGGGAGGCTGGGGCAGGAGAATTGCTTGAACCCAGGAGGTGGAGGGTGCAGTGAGCCTAGATCATGCCATTGTACTCCAGCCTGGGCAGCAAAGCAAGACTCTGTCTCAAAAACAAACAAAAAATGCCCCCAGGTGACAATAATATAAGCAAAATTTTAAGGAAAAAAAACCTTCTTTTTGTAGAAGTCACAATGATTACATATTATAGTACAAAATGATATTATATGATGCACTAGTGGTGTTAAACGTCCTTTGGCTTTTAAGTTGTATTCACACATGGCTAGCCAATCAAATAAGAACCCAGAACTCATTCTCCTTTCTCCTGGGCTCTACAAAAACAAGAATTTTAACCATCTCACAAGTAACAATGAAAGAAGAAAATCTGTTATCATTGTTTGGTTGTTAAAATTTTCCTTCTTAATTAATAAGCAAAAGCAGGAGAAAAAATAACTCCTTAAGAAAAAGTAAAAAGTATTGTATGGAAAAGTACTTCTAATGCCCATAAGACAGCAGAGAACAACTTAGATAATTAAAACACAATAAAAGAAAGCTATTTATTTAGATTAAAAAATATAGTCTAAGTGTAGACAGGGTCAGTGTTTTTTATTTAAATATATAATGTGATAAAAGGGTCTTTGCCAAAGGATCGTTGTACACGAAAAGGCTCACCTTTGTAATTCCAGTCATCAGAATTCTTTGAACTGTAACTGCTGCTAACCTGATCCTGGAATTTGAAGTGAATAAGGCTATACCTTCTTTATAAATTATGGTATCTGGATTTTGATCCATTATTTCTAATTAGACAAAGGTAAATAACGTTTTTCTCTTATTCCTTTGATGCCGGGATAGTGTTATGTTCTATTCTCTTTAGTATTATAGGCCTACAAAATAACAATGTAAGTGAATAGTGCTTTCATTGACCCAAACTTTGCTTGTGTCTTCTTTCTGTGTTGGCCAAGCTACTTAGAATTCAAAAAGAACAAAGAAGTATGGGTGGCTTACAGTAATAGGATTAAAATATGTTAATTACAAGTAGGAATGAATGTCAAGAGAAATTATTTGCAGTAGTCTCATTTTTCGGGTTCATAGATTTCTTAACTTCCCTTAGGACTGCAAACATTATATGAGTGATGTGCCCATATGTTTGTTTCTTATAAACTTATTTTTTGTTAAGGAGATTCATGAGTTCATATAGTTTTTATAACATTTATTATGGTTCCAGTTTTAGAGAATCTCTCAAAGGAAGCTATGCAATAAAATTGTCCATTACAAATACTTCATTAAACCTTTTTATAATTTATGATACTATTAAAAAGATATGTCAAAATATATATTTAAAAATAATTGTTCAAAATATTAATTTTTAATTATTAAATCTCATACCTTTTATTTTTGCATATATATTTAATAGAGGTGTAATCAAAGTGCATGTATGATATGTTTGCTATTTTTTGCATAGATTTAGACTTTTTCTAAAAATGTTTTAAATTGTTGCATAATTTGGTTATTTAATGAGTGCTTAGTTGTTCATTGGTTCCTGTCCAAAAACAGGGTATTTCTTTTGTGAGTCTGTATATTTATTTTCCTCCTATTCAGGTATCAGAGGAGCCCCATTTATTGTAATAATAAAAGATGACATATGTAAGTATTAATAAAATGGGCACTCAGTCATTACCATAAATTCATGCTCATGCATGGACTTTCAATATGCCTGTGCTCAGATTTTTTTTTTTTTTTTTTTGCCAAAAGTGGAAAATAAAAGTGTACATTGGGTACTCACTATATTTGACAAACTAACGTTTGAGGGAGAAAGAGAGAGAGATGACCAGGACCCATTCCAACAGAAGCTTATAGTCTAGTCAGGGTACAAAGAATACACAATTAATTTAATACAGTGTAAAAAATACATTGACTAATATTTTTACTCATAGTTATCCTTGGAGAAAATTCAATAAATTATGTATTTCTTGGACATAAATAGGGAGGGAAGATGGATTAGTATGAGATGAGGTTGGAGAATCAAACCATAGAAGGACAAGCTCAGGATATGCTAGAATCTTATCATTTATTCTGTAGGGGATGAAAAGTATGTAAGTTATGATAATAAGAGAAAGATTGCATTTGTTTATGTCACTCTCTTCACAAAATTTGCATTATTTTACTGATATATAATATAGTAGAATCATAAAATATGTACACACTTTATAAAAATATAGAGTGTCAGAGAGCTTAATATATTTTTACCAGTAAGGTGAAGATTGAACATGAAGGTGTGCAATTAATTAAGTTTGGAGACTACATTGATTTAGAGGAAGAATTTGAGAAATAGAGATGAAAGAAGGCAGTTAGGAGGGTATGGCAAGAATCTGGAGATAATTACAGACTAAACTAAAAGAAAAACAAAAAACAATCTCCAGTTGAGTCATCCTGTAGGTCATCCTATGAGGCCTTGGACTCCAGGATCTGTCCTGGATGGCCCCAGCTATGATACAACTTATGACATCTGGCGATTGAGCATCATGTCAGGGCACCTCTGCATTCATGCATTAAACATCATTACAGCTCTCTATGACTTTAGGTTATTTAGACAAGGCATTTTGTGTTCTGCTGTCTCCAAGTCTGTCAGTCCACATAGAGACACTATTTTTGCTGCTTTTCTGTGCCCTATGGGCCAGCAGAAATCTGGAGAACTGCCTAGCCCTTTGTTCCTATCCAGTTCACAATGTTGCCACAAGGTTGCAGACAGTAAGCAGGAACAAGTTCTCTCTTCTTATATATAGATATCTATTTGAAAGTTTTTGTCACTTCTCAGGTTTTGGTCTGAGAGGAATGAGGGTGAAGTTGTCTAAGGGGAGCTCTCTTTAGTACAAGGATGAAAGATGGGTAGAGAAGGAATTGTCAACTGGCAGAGAAAAAGAAAGAAAAGAGAAAGTAATAAAGAAAAAAATAAAGCATCTAGTGCTTATCTTCAGGGACTCACAATTTCTTAAGTTGGATTCCAATTCCAACTTTAGAAAAACCTGTGACATGTGTGACCTGTGGCCTGTGGCAGTTGTGTCATTGCCGCAAACATATCGTACAACAAATGACCTTTTAGCCTTTCCATAAACCTTTATGGAGAAATGAAAGTATTCACTCTAATTTGATACACAAAGATAATGCTGAACTGTCCAATAACCCAATGAAATCAGAGTCCATCATAAATTTCTCCATCATTGGAAGATTGAACTTGTCAAAAATATTTCAGTAGGTCACAGGGTCCATAATACATCCATGATAGAACCAATTGTTTTATTTCTCAATTTTTCTTTCCTGGTAGTAGTGTTTTGAGAATTTCAAGAAGTCATTTGGACTTTAACCATAAGGCCAAAGATATCAAGAGTGTTGTTATTTTTTTTTTCTGAGTTGCAGATAGTGCATTGGCATTTATATGTTTTAAAATGAGCTCATCTTGAGATGCATATTTTCTATGAAGTAACAGCAGTAAATCAAAGTGCAGTAAATCAAAGTGCAATAAAGAATAGGTTTATTTGGTTAGTGGTAGTGAACCTATAGCTTTGAGAAAATATTTTTAAAGTCTATCAGTTACTAATCATTTTCAAAATTGCTTCACACTATAATAATTTGACCAAGCTTAATTATTAATATTAAGTTCTTTCTAAAAAATGAAGGAAAGTAGAATGGGAAAAACACATTTTTTAAGTTACATTTTTAAGGTATTCCCAATATTTATTATATCCTGACAGAAATACCATTAGAGGGGGGCTCTGGAAACACAATAGTTTATAATTCCCAATCTCTTTTGAAATTTATGCAAAAATCAACAGTATGATAACTAAGGATTAGCTAGTAAGCTATTTGTTGATTTAACAAATATTTATTGAATGATATTGCATATTAGGCTCTGTTTTCTTGTGCTAAAATACTGCAGCAAATATAGTAGATAAAGCTCTGCCCTCAGCTGTTTAGACAGACAATGATTTGATCAGAGAGTGATATGTTAAACTTTCAAGTTAAAGCTAATGTGAATCAACTGCCTACAATGGGCAGGTTGAAATCACAGGCTCTCTCAACCACATACACGATAATGATATAAAGTATAATTATTCCAAATTTACAATTGAAGAAACTGAGGTACAAGTAGATTAAAAATATTATAAGGTTTGTATATAACTGAGTCAGAGTTAAAACCTTCTTTCTTTCTGTAAGGCTCATGCTCCTACTCTTACATGATCCTCATGCCTCTATGCTCCAAAATTATGATTTTCTTTAAAAAAGCTAGCTGCCTATTGGATGTGGCAGCTATTTCTGTGTTGTTTTCAGGTTGAGATCTTTGTAAGTGGCCTGTAAAACAAATAAAACTGGTTAGCATTTTTCAGCAGCTATTAGAATTGTCTGTGCAAGATGTTTTGCTAAAAAATACCCTAAATTGCAAGAAATGAAACTTCTTTCTCATTTTGGTCTTTCATTTCCACTAAACAACACTCTTATCTGGATACCAGAAAGAAAACAGGCTAAAAAAATAATTAGACTGACCCACTGGAATGTCATTTGTTTCATCAAAGAAGTTATACAGGTGTACCTCCATGATCAAACTACATCACATCTTAGAATGAGAGTTTGATCAACTACCAGAGTGAATGGTCCCTGGTAAAAACTAAAACTATCTCCTACAACCAAGCATTGTAAGTGACTTTAATAACCTACTTTATGGAATATTAGTAGACATCTGATTCTATTCTATGCAGCATACAAAGAAAAGAAAGTTTAACTTCTTCCCTTTTCTTAAATCTCTTTATGAGTCAGAGTTTATAAAAATAAGAAAAACATTGCTAGCAAAATATGAACACAAGTGATACTGATTGTAGATGAGCAGTGATGACTGAAACATAATTCAGATCTTGTATTCACTGTATGGAATATCGCAGTGTAACAGCCAGAACAGCATATAGAATTTGTACTAAATCAATGACATATAAAGGTAAGTAAATTCGGTAGTTCTATATGATGGCCAAGTTCACCAATAAATAATCAAACCTAATAATAACTAGGTTAAGAAAGCAAATAAGCAATGAAAAAACCAACCTACCCTGAATACATATGCTATCACCTTCTACCTGCTGCATTTTGTAGAAAACAGTCATAGAAAATATGTTTAGAAAAAGCCTGTTAAAAATAACATTTGAATGGTAAGAAAAAAGAAGTAAATATAATAGATTTCAATTTACCTAAACTCAATCTCATTTTTGGATTTCTATGGAATGTCTAGGTAATATGGAAATTGAAGACAATATACAATGAGAAGAGCTTCATTTTGACTAAGTTTACCTTTTTAAACAGAAAGGAAATATACTTTTCCATAGTGATTTATTTAGTTTGCCTAGTCCAGGAATAATTGTATTTCTACCAAACAGAAAGAAGAGGAAAAGCAGTGCATTAATTTCACATATCTGTTTATTGTCAACTTTAACTGTGTTACAAGACCTTTCAAATCTCAAATAGAGTGAGACAAATAAAACAAGGGTGCTGGGTTCATTAGCATTTAATGAATAACAAAATAGCTTGCCTGGGCTAGTAATCTGAATTAGTCTTTCTCCTGAGTTTTCATTTATGTTATCTTCTTTCATGCAAATTAAGGAACTACACAAACACAATTAGATGTGGCAGCTATATCTGTAGCAAGTAACGGGAAATGTGCTTTACAAAATGAATTATAGATATATTTCTTCTCTTACTAACAACAATCAAACACTGCACTTCAAGCACATTTTAGACTTCTTTTCATCATCTCCTGTAAGTTAGAGGATAAGGTAATATAAAGTAAATGTTTTTAAGAAAATGACTTTAGTTGTTTTCCCCATTCTATTTTCTCTTATGAATAGTTGATTTCATGAAGTCTTCGGGGAGTAGTACTTTCGAGCATTTTTGCTGAATCCAAAGTTGTACTCACCTAGAATCTACAACTCCCACCAAGCACAGCCCAGTAAGCACAACTGTATGGTTCCCACTTGCCCGCATGATTTGGCTTTATGCCCTTGGCAACAAAAGTTGGGCTCTTTAAACAAAAATAAAACTTGGTTCAGTTCTTCAGCAATACACTTTTCAGACATAAATAAAAAGCGGCTGCATCGTGGCACAACTGGCTCCAGGTGAAACTGTATAGTAAGCAAAACTTGTCTACAGCTGTTGTAATATTGTTTCACTTCTGTAAAAATGTTCCAGGCATTAAATTTACTTTACTTGAACATTGACTCATTTTGCATATGTTAAATAATTTAATTCTCTCATAACTTAATGAAATAAGATCAGCTAAACCAGAAATTTTAATTCAGAAAAGTATGTGGTAACCTATTGCACAGTCAGTAAATGATAGACTCAGTGCTTAAACACAAATCTGAATAACTCCAAAAGATGTGTTCTTGCCTCTTTATCACACTGCCTGCCGAGAAACTGGGCTTTTCACAATTTTTTGGACGTGGTAATTTGTAGTGTGGCTCACCTCCTGGGTCCAGTTCTTTAACTAGGTTAATACTATTGGCCCTACTTGTGTCTCTCCTCCTTTAAACCTAGAAGACCTATGTCAGCCAACATTAAAACCTACTTTGATGTACTGTAGTTGCTGATTTTTAAGCAGCTTCTATAAGTAGGGGGTTATTTTAGCATCAAAGGGCATGGTTTCTGTGCTAAAGTAGTTGGGAGCCTAGAGGGGTAACATATAGATGAAGAACTTCTGGAGAGTGTTATTAAGATGAAGGTAAAGGTATTCGGGGAAGGCTGTGGAAGAAAAGTCTAATCCTTTCTGCAGGTTTCTGCCAATGTCCAGGGAAAAAGTCTACTCATGGTCATCTCTGGCTCCAATGCCATGACTATTTCTTTGTTCAGCACCTTGACAACATTATTTTTTTCAATAACACAAATACAAAACCCAGCTTTTTTTCTTTATATAACTACCCGCAATAAAATACAACTGACATCCTAATCCTGAATGTGTAACATTATAACTAAGTAAAGAGAAGAGTTAACTCAAAACAAAATGAGCAATGTTAATCAAGTATTACACATTTTTGTTCTTAAAGATTCTTCAACCATTGTTCACTGTGTCCTTACTATACCCCACTCTGTCTTCTTTCCTTCTCTTCTTTCTTTAATTTTCCCCCAACATCCCTTTTTTCCTGTTTGTCGTGACAATTTGAAATCTGATGAGCAGGCCAAGATGGGAGGATCACCTGAGCCCAGGAGTTAGAGAGCAGCCTGGGCAACATAGGGAGACCCCATCTTTACAAAGATTAATTTAAAAATACTAGCCAGACAAAGTTGTGCATGTAGTCTCAGCTGCTCAAGAAGCTGAAGTGGGAGGATGGCTTGAGCCCAGGAACTCAAGGCTGCAGTGAGGAGCTGATATCCTGTCACCGCACTCTAGCCTGGGTGACAGAGCAAGACCCTATCCCTGAAAAAAAAAAAAAGAAAAAAAAAAGAAAAAGAAAAGAAATCCAACAAGCTAGTTTAGTGTGTTTACATGTGTATCTTCCGGTAGGACATTATATCATCATATTCTCCTAAGCACAAGCTCTTTCTCCCTAATAGAAACTTTGATGATAGCTCTTGAAGCTACATAAGTAGGTAAGGTCTCTCTAAGAAGAATATATATAAAAAAGAAGACAAACAGGAAATTTATAGGAGTGGCCCATGTATGACAGAAAAGGATAAAAATGAGCTTATAAAGATTGGTGAGTTTCACAGAGCCAAAGAAAAAGAAAAATTTTCAGGGAAGAAGACTGAGTAAACAGTGTCAACTGCAAGAGAGATGAAGGGCAAGAGGGAAAACAGGACGTTGCCTCTGGCAATGTTACAGGTATAGTTATTGCTGACTTCAGCATAAACAGTTTCAATATCATATGTAATGCTGACCAACTGTTATATAGATTTATCCTAAAGGTAAGTACTGTTCACAGTGAAAGAGTTTTTGTTTGTTTGTATGTTTTAAGCTCAGGTTAAAATAAAACAGAGCTTGGATAATATCTTAGGTTAAGCACATTACTATTATTATTATTATTATTATTTGAGACCAAGTCTCACTCTATCACCCAGGCGGGAGTGCAGTGGCATCATCTTTGCTCACTGCAACCTCCGCCTCCCAAGTTCAAGCGATTCTCCAGCCTCACCCTCCCAAGTAGCTGGGACTACAGGCATGTGCCACCACGCCTGGCTAATTTTTGTAGTTTTAGTAGAGACGGGGTTTCACCATGTTGGCTAGGCTGGTCTCGAACTCCTGACCTCAGGTGGTCCACCTGCCTTGTCCTCCCAGAGTGCTGGGATTATAGGCCTGAGCCACTGCAACCAGCCTAATATATTTTTTTTAAAGAACTCCAGGTAGATCTATAGCTTTTACAAGATAAGTGCACACACACAATTCCCTTTATCTTGAATAAAATGAATAATTTTATTCCTGCATACAATTTCAATTGTCATATTTTTTAGGATTTAAAAACATCGTACTTATAATTGAAGCATGAAAAATGTAATAAAGACTCTAATCATAACAATTAATGAAAACAGAGGGCGTTTATATATGTGAAAAATAATTTAGGAACATTATTCACAATATAAACATAACATTCTTGATTCATTATTATACCTCTTTACTCTTGAGATGATTATGGATGATGAAGATGCGGAGATAACAGAAGCTCTGAGAAGCTGTCTATATATATATATAGCTAAATAGACTAATAGAAACTTTTATAATAGCTCTTGAAGCTACATAAGTAGGTAAGGTCTCTCTAAGAATACAAAAAAAAAAAAAGACAACAAATTTATAGGAGTGGTCCATGTATGACAGAAAAAGATAAAATATATATATAGTCTCTGTATATATAGACTATGTATGTGTGTGTATATATATATATAGAGAGAGAGAGAGCCAAATTTGGCAGCCATTTTTATTTGGCGCATTGTCTATTCACATAGATTAACTTATATACCTTATTAAAATCCCTCTTTAATTCTTTATACATTTTTAAAATTTTACTTAATTGTTCCTTTTTCTCATTTTTATTTTCCTAAGTTAATCAAGTAGCTAATGAACTTTTTCTCTCTTTTGTTAAAATGAACTTGTTTCATATATTTTATTTCCAATGTCCTTCCCTTTCCTAGTATTTATAATCTAATACATTTCTCTTCCTTCATATTTTTTTCAATCCCTATCCCTCTGTATTAGTTCGCTAGAGATGCCAAAACAAAATTATGTAGACAGGGTGTCTGAAACAATATAAATTCATTTTCTCACATTTCTGGAGGCTGGAAGTCCACGATCAAGGTGCCAACACGGCTGATTCCTCCTGAGGCCTTTCTCCTTGGCTTGAAGAGAGCTGCTGCTTTTTCATGTCTTCCTGTAGCCTTTTCCCTGCGTAAGTGCATTCCTGGTGTCTCTTTTTCTTTTTAGGACATCAGGCCTATTGGATTAGGACCCCCGGCCTTATCACCTCATTTAACCCTAATTACTACCTTAAAGTTTCTATCGCCAAATAAAGTCATATAATGGCTTCAAGTTATGTGCTTTGGGGTACATAATTTGATCCATAACATCTTATATATTCCATCTGTGAGATCTTCACAATATTTTTACTTCTGCTATCTCTTACCCTGACTCTGGGGGTAAACTTTGAAACACTTTAATTATCCACTTACTCTTACTTCACTTTTGATGAAATGGATTAATCCTTTAAAATATCTTTTTGTTTAAGAATCCCTTTTATTTCAAGAATACTCAGCCTTCAACTTTGGCAGAGTCTGTTCAGTTACATATACATATTCGTATCTGCAAGGTTCACTGCTCAATACTTCTCCTTTCACTTCAATTGCCCATCTTAAAGACCTTTGTCTTTTGTTGTTTGGTTAAACCTTTTCTTAGAGTACCCTTTTTGGCTGGTGTAAATGGGAAATAGATTAACTGAAACCCTTTATCTAAGCAAATGTCTTCCATTCTAACCAGTGAATAATGATGTATATCGGTTAATAATCCTCACATTGATGTTTTATTTTCTGGGTAATCTCTACATGTCATTCTGCTGTGTTCTGTTTTCTAGTGTGGCAAGATGACAAGCTCAATGCTTTTTTTTTTTTCTTTTAATGGCTAACTGTATTTCTGTTTGAGGCCTTGTTCACAAAGTTTCTTTTTGTATAACAGTACATAGTTGCATTGTCAATGAAATTTGGGGAATTTCATTCCATTTGGCCTCCACAACATTTATTCATGTCTCAGTAATAACTCTTCTTTTCTTTAGATCATCTTCTAAAATTTTGAAAAATTATAAAATTTCTGAAGTTTTATAAAACAATGTGTTGATTTGGTGTTTTTGTTAGGCTGGTTGTGTATATTAATCTTAAGGGCTCTTGCTATTTTTCCAAAATAGCAGCTCCCAATGTATCTATTTAATTAGAGACCTTTTCTGATAGGTGTGCTCAATATTCCCTAGGTCACTACTGAGTGCCTTTTCTGTATCTGCTCATTGGGGTTTAATTTTAGTGGCTATTGTCCTTAAGGTGCAGAAGTTCACAGAGTGATTTGAGGCTCAGTGGACTCTGCTCCTAGGATAGCATTATAGCTGTGGGGAGTTCCTCAGTGCCTACTAAATCACCAAGAGACTTCTTTGCTCCATGCTCTCCTCCCACCTTTCTAGCTGCAGGAAGTGAGATAACCCATCACAATTTTTGGCAAATACCCAAGCTTTTGGGAATCAGGGAGAATGAATACATCTAAAGAAGCCACAGCTGACCTTTCCTAAAGTGTGCAAGATCTCTCTGATCCTAGGAGGATTTACTACTTTCTTATTCTAGTCCTGCCAATCTTCTACCCTGTTCTCCAGTCTCTCATCAGGATCAGAGGGGAAAGTATCCTGCAGTGGCTCTCTTGGTTACATTCCCCAGATTTGACCTGACTACTGGAGACAACAGTGGAAGATGGCTGAAAGAGAATTTGGGGGAGGAGGTACAGGTAGGACATATTTAGGTTGCCAGTCTCTAGAATCCCTATACCTTTTGAAATATCTAACTTTTACTATAACATCTACATGACTGCATTTATTATTAGCATATATTGAAATTAGGTTATTCATAATTGTTCATTTGTTTATGCTTCATTGTATGCATTATTATTTCGTAAGGAAAACACTGCATGTTAAATGATATTCTAGATATTCAGTATTACGAAAAAGAATATTATTGTTATGCTTGTTTCTCTTGTGTTTGGCCAAATACCCACCAAATACCTGCTAACATAACTTGACAGAACCTTAATGAGGGTTCTCTCCTTTTCCTAGACCCCTGAACTTTGTCCCAGCCTTGACTTGAGCACTGAAAGGTAGAACAATGCCCTGTTCACAGGCTCTGCTGAGAATCAGCTGACTGGAAAAAAAAATTCTCTTCAGTTCCTTTATCATGCCACCTGCTACCCCACTCCTCCATATGTAGTTCTTTCCTGTCTTGTTATTACTTATCTCTATAAAAGAGGTAAGTCCTTTTCTCCTTTACTTGGAGACACTTTGGGATATTATGGTTACAGCATTCTCCCTTTGTAATAGTCTTTTATATGGTGCCTTAGCTTATATAAGTCTAGACTTCTTTTTATTTTGATATATTAAAATTGTTTATATGCTGAGTTGACCTTGAATAAAGTTAGGAGAAACACTTTTAAGAAAATAAAAGATAGTTGTGTTGAAGAGAGAATTTCATTACTACAGTGAAATCTTTAAAAAGATGAATTTTAGAATGTAAACTAGCATTTTAATGTTGACAAAAAGCAGCTAAATAATTCAACTAACTATTATTGAGTATCTACAGTGAGACAGAAAATGTATTTTATGCTTCTAAATACTTTATCACCTTCAGGTTTCCCATTAACTCTATGAAATCTTAGCCTATTTTCTCTAAGAAGAAAACGAAGCTCGGAGATACAGTCATAATATGGTTTGACCAAGGTCATACAGCTAGCAGTAATGTGGACAGTTGCCATTTGAATGCAAGTCTCAGGATGACAAGCCAAATGCTGTTTACACACAACAGCTGCAGCACAAAATGTGTATACCAATTGCTTGTAAAAGGGGAGGGGTGAGCTGCTTTGTATAATATTGAAAGTTGAACGCTTTCAAAGTCATCTGGGGATCTACAGGCTTAGAGAATGTTGTCATTAAATAAACAAACAAAATACATTAAGAACACTGAGGGAAGTTTTTCTCCACATACAAAAGATGACCCTACTTATGTATATTTTGCAGTTTTTCCATTTGCTGGTGGTATTTAAGAGAACCGAGAATCCTATTTTAAGCCTGTGAGGTATTTTGGAAGTTTGCCGCAGAATTATTCTTCCTTTACTTGTGACAACTTTTGCGTTATATCCTGCCGTTATTTGAAAAAAAATTATGAAATATTTCAAGTGTTTTGAAAACTGGTGCTGGTTACATCTGATTCTTACTCAAAACTAATTTGTGTAGATATTAAGGGACTGAAGAAAACCTTTTGTGTGTATGTTAACACCTCTTGGTGTTCTTAAGTCTTCCCTACTTTATAAAAGAAGCAATAAATTATTTAGATGTAGTCAACAAAAAGTAATCATTTATCTTGACAAGATTCTAAATAGGTAGTCTTACATTTCAAAGTCACGGGTGCTGTGGCACAATGAGGCAATTTCTCCAGTCTGTGTTAGACTGAGAGGTAACCAACACAGCTAGAATACAGGCCTTGGACTTTGGATCTGTTGCAGTGATCAAGACCAGTTCAAAGAAAAAAAAAAAAAAAAAAAAAAAAAATAGCTTCACCAAGACCACTTGTTGAGTAGTGTACTTAGAATAATAAAATCATCTCTCTATTTCTTTCCTCCTCTTTCATTCTTTGATTAATACTTTATCATTTCTGGTTTGCTTTTAGTAATGTGCACATTCTATTTAAAACTTAGTTTTACATACGCAAGCTTTATTTTGAGGAAACATGACATGGAAATTTTCAAGTGCTAAGGCCCAAGTATTTTCATTGGCTGCACATTTCAATAAACTGATTCTGTGATATATTTAAGTAGAATACTATTTAGTCTTAGAGACTATATCTCTCCTAAGAGGATTCAATTGTTTTCATATTTCTACCCATTTACTATTTCATTGTATCTTATTCATATTTTTATTTTATTTCAGTTTTAATGTTTTCCTTGAGTCATGTTAGGATGGCATCCTTTAAACTTTTCAGCAATTTCTTCGCCGCCCCAACGCTTCAACACTATTTTGTTTTATTTTTCTTATTAATATAAGAAGGCAGGAATGTCAGGCCTCTGAACCTAAGCCAAGCCATCGCATCCCCTGTGACTTGCACGTATACCCCCAGATGGCCTGAAGTAACTGAAGAATCACAAAAGAAGTGAATATGCCCTGCCCCACCTTAACTGATGACATTCCACCACAAAAGAAGTGTAAATGGCCGGTCCTTGCCTTAAGTGATGACATTACCTGGTGAAATTCCTTCTCCTGGCTCATCCTGGCTCAAAAAGCACTCCCACTGAGCACCTTGCGACCCCCACTCCTGCCCGCCAGAGAACAACCCCCCTTTGACTGTAATTTTCCTTTACCTACCCAAATCCTATAAAACGGCCCCACCCTTATCTCCCTTTGCTGACTCTTTTCGGACTCAGCCCATCTGCACCCAGGTGAAATAAACAGCCATGTTGCTCACACAAAGCCTGTTTGGTGGTCTCTTCACATGGACGCGCATGAAACTTATGTCATGGAACAACCAAGGTCATTCATTCATTCACTCAATACATTTTTATTAAGCATTTACTGTGTAGCAAGAACTGTCATACCCACTAGAAATTAAATTGTGTGTGTGTGTGGTGGGTAGATAATGTACCTATTCCCTTGAAGCTTACACTCTCTTAAGGGAAAAAGGCAAAAAATGAACAACAAATATACAATGTACTATCAGCTGTAATGAATACTTTGCTGAAAAATATACAGGAGACAGAGATATCATGCTCAGGTGGCAATGAGGAAACAAATATTTTAGCTAAGGTAGTTAGGAAAAGCATCTTCAACAGGAAAATATTTGAGTCCAGACCTAAAGTGACAGAGGTGGAAAAAACAAATGAACAAAACAACAACAACAATAAAATGCATTCTAGACAGAGGGAACAGAAAAAGTGGGAAGGTTCTGAGGTGGGAATGTCCTTGGTTTAATCAGTGAATATCAGCCAGATTGGAAAATGCTACAGCTAAGTGAGAAGAGAAAAGACTAATGATTTCTTAAATAGGTAAGTAGCCCGCATTAGATCTTTGGTTAGAATTATACTGAGATTAAGAATATGATCAATGAAAAACATGAACAGAGGACGGAAAGGTGATGAGACTTACTGAATGTAAGCCAGTGTGCTACTGTGGCAGGTCTAAAATCAAGAATGTTCCATTAAAAAAATAAAGCATGGGCCGGCGCGGTGGCTCACACCTGTAGTCCCAGCACTTTGGGAGGTTGAGGAGGGCAGATCACGAGGTCAAGAGTTCGAGACCAGCCTGGCCAACATGGTGAAACCCCGTCTCTAGTAAGAATACAAAATAATTAGCTGGACATGGTGGCACGTGCCTATAATCCCAACTACTCGAGAGGCTGAGGCAGGAGAATTGCTTGAACCTGGGAGGCAGAAGTTGCAGTGAGCCGAGATTGCGCCACTGCACTCCAGCCCAGGCGACAGAGCAAGATTCCGTCTTAGGAAAAAAAAAAAAAAAAAATTTAAGCATGGATTTTGCCCTCGCTTTGATTAGGATTTTCGAGAGTTCAATATGATAAAATAGGTAAGTATAAATACAAAAGCAGGCCATCTTTGACCATGTGTAAAAGGAGCATCTGAAAGTGTTGCCATAAAAACCCCTTTGTCATCAGGGAAGCAGAAATAAAATGGACAAAACTGAGGAGGCAAAGTCTGATTCTTGACAATTTTGACCAGGGAATGGCCAATGAAAATGTTTCATAAAATGGAATTGGTTCAGAATATCTTTATTATTTGCATTCAAAACAATAAGTGTGTATAGGTGACTCTAAAAAATGTATTTTATTATGGTATTTTTCTCCTTTTTTTGTTCAAATTATTATGCATTTTATTATATTTAGAGTTATAAATGATTATTTTAATATAATTTAGGAAAACATAGGTCATATTTTGGCATTTAAATGTCATTTCCATGAACCCTTAATTTTCTGCTGTTTCTTATGAAAAATGTATCTTAATTAAATAATTGATATTTTTTTTGGGAGAGCCCAAGGCATCAGGAAATGGGTAGAGTGAATTCTCACAAGAATTACTGGGGAAATCACTATAAATACAGAAATATCATGTGTAAGATGAAAAAAACTAGTGGAAACTTAAAATGTTGAACCAAAATCACAAGCGATTAAGATGATTTTGCATACTAAATCCACATACTAAGGTTGAGGGGCTGCATCTGGTAAGGGCTAGTGAGACTGTCTGCAGATTCCTGAGGTGGCACAAGGCATCACAACGCAAGGGGGCTGAGCGGACTGGCTCAGGTCTCTCTCCTCTTATAAAGCCACCAATGCCCTACCCTATGACCTCATCTAATCCTAGTTACCTCCCAAAGATCCAAGCTCTCAAATACCATAGTTGGATTTCCTACTCTCTTAATACTATTAACATAGAGATTAAGTTTCAACATGAGTTTCAGAGGGGACAAACATTCAAGCCATAGCAAAATCCAATATTGGTAATTTAATTAATATTTTCTCCTCTAATAAACTCATGAGTAAATGCACATATGTCTTTTAACCTATCATTTTATTCACTACCCAGTGCTCACAGAGTAGTAGCCAAATATATCTGTGCATTTGAATCTGGCCTCAGCAGACTCTAACTTCCCATGTCACTCTTTCAATAATTCATATAGTTTAGGCCTCTTCCATTTTTTTCTGTTTCATAACCCAGCAATAGGACCTCACATAGGTGTCTAAGTACTGGTTTAATCAGGCTTGCCTTGGACTTATGTAAGAAAGAAATCTTATAATTTACCACAAAACCAAGATTCTAAGTCTGTTCTATTACTACCAAGTAAGAATCTGACAGAAAATATAAAAATAAAAATAAAAATCCCAAACCACTTTGAGATGGAAAATATATAATAGAGAAACTTTGAGATTGCAGAGATCAAGCAGAAATTCTGAAAGTGCTTTAGTCTTCATACCACCAAAATAACATAGGAAAATAGTGAATAGCTGACAAACCCAGGGTTAAAGACTGAGAATTACCTTCTAATATAAAATATTTTCCTCTAATATTTAGCAATAGAACTCTCCAAATTTTAGCCAAGCCCATAACCACCCACTTAAAGATTGTAGCTCCCAGCCCCCTTGCAAGTCCATTTGGTTATATAATTAATTTATTACCAGTGGAACATAAGCAATGTATACAATGACTAAGTGTTAACCATTAAGTAATTGAAAGGGTAATCTTTCTCTCTTTTCACCTTCCCAAAGCTACAATATTATAGAATATACTATTGATATAGATTCTAATCTTAACTGACTATGAAAATGATGGAACAGATACATAGTCCAGCAGAAGGTAGAACTAACTTGGGTATTTAGGTGACCTTGTAGAGCAGAACTACCTATAAGTATATACACATGTACCTTCTCAATATCCCTGGCCAGTTAAGCAGAAAGGAAATAAGACACTAACTTGATAAAGACTTAAAATTTGGAGTTTCAGTATAGTTGTTAAGATTACGAGGTACTTTAAGCATTACAGAGGTGTTTTGTGTGATAAAGAACAAACAGGGGCAGAATACCAGCTTCCAATATTTATTGATTTTAAGCTGGTTGGGCATGAAATGCCAAAATAAGCACAAACAGTGTCAAGTCCAGAACACATTTTTCAAAATAAGGGGAAATAATCATATTTAATACTTGCTTCAACTGAGTCAAACAATTTGCAATACCTCAACTCATACAAAGGTTGCAAAGTAACACCTCGATTAAGTGTTAGGGCCATTCTAATATGTCAGAAGACCTGGGTTGTGGAAGAGATAAAGGAACAACAACAATTTTTACATGTTTTTCAGACATTTACCTCAAATGAAGAGACGTTGGGAAGCAGTAGGAAAGCTAAGGCAATGGCACTTGATATAATCATTTAGACTGAAAATGTATGGATTAACTGTAATATATTGCAGTCCTAAGCCCCCAATGTGACTGTACTGGGAGATGGGGCCTTTAAGAGGTGTGGGGTAATCAGGGTAAGATAAAGTCATGGGAATAGGGTTCTCTTGATAAGATTAGCAGCTTTATAAAAAGAAACTCTCTCTCCATCATATGACAAGACAGTGAAAATGTGGCTAACTCTTCTTAGGAAGTGGGCCCTCATCAGGAACTAAATCGACATCACCTTGGTCTTGGACTTCCCAGACTCAAGAACTGTGAGAAATAAATGTCTTTTTTTTAAGCCACTCAGGCAAGGGTATTTTGCTATAGCAGTTGGAGCAGACTAATACAGTAGACCAATGGTCAGACAAAATGCAACAGTAATATATACATTTTTAAGTCAATTTAAAGAAATCAGAGAACTGCTAAGATATCCAAGGCTTGAAGATCCAAATCTTGGAAGAAAGGAATTTCTTTGAGATGAATCTAATTGTTTTGTGTACAGTTTTTCTTCAGGAATTTGTTGCCAGCAGACTGCACTAAAAGAAATACTTTAAAAGTCTCTGGGTGGAAGGATGGATGGGCTGAGCAACCGAGTGAAGGTTGAAGTCAAGGTAACCATGACATAAAAGGTCAAGATCTTCACACATCCCCCTACCCCAAAAAGATCCCTGAAAAAGAATGGAGGTAATTAGAGGTAAGGTTGTATGCAGCAATTTTTCCCTTGAGGTTTTTGCTGAATTCTAATCAAGCAGGGCAAGAGGCAAATAAATCAAGAAAATAAAAAAAACACTAAAATACAGACCAATTTTTGCACTCTTATAATATTAAGAAAGAAAACTGTAGTTTAGAATTCACCAAGAAATAAGGGTGCCAATAAACACTCAAAGTTTGCAGCCAATATGAATGGAGGCCTATGCCATAGGAATTATTGTTAGCAAGAGATAATATCAGATTTTCAAAAGTGAAATCCCACTGGAGTCAGCTTAGACTGTAATTTGGGATAATCTCCATGTACAGCTCTTTGATGAAGGACAAAGTAAATGTTTTCTGACAGTAAATCAAATAAGTCATAGTCTCTAAAATTTGACATGGACAATATTAAAATATTATTAAAATTATCATTTATATTAACAAAAACAGCAAAAACAAAAAGGGAAACTAGCTTATAGAAACAAACTCAGAGGTGACACATACTTTGCACTAATTGGCAATAATTTTTTTTAAACTGTGATTAAAATAATGAAAACAATAGTAAGCAATATATAGAATTTTACCAGGGAACTAAAGACTATAAGAATTGAATGGAGATTCTGAAATTTTTTTAAAGAATGGAAAATTTAGAATGAATGTATTCAATAACAAATTGGACATAACAGAAGACAGATTAAATTAACTAAATAGAACAGTAGAAAATGATTCATCCAAGAAACAAAGATTTTAAAAAGGAAAATACAGAGGATATTAAACACATGGGGCTTGATTTAAATTACTAAATATATATTATTAGGGTCCCAGAAGAGGAAGAGAATGGAACAGAGAAACAACCTTCTAAAGAGGAAAAGGATAAGAATCTTCTAAATATAAAGACAAACATCAAAGTAAAATCTCATGAAAATCAAGCAAGATAAACATACAGAAAGACACAACTAGCCACAATGTACAAAAAGCTTCTGAAAATCAGAAGGTGTATAGTAAATTATAAAAGCAGCCAAATAAAAGAGATACAGTTGCTCTCTGCTATTCATGGGGGATTGGTTCCAGAACCTCACAGAGACACCAACATCTATAGATGCTCAAATTCCTGATATAAAACGAAGTAGTATTTGCATATCACCTTTGCACATCCTCCTGTATACTTTGAATCACCTCTACATTGCTTATAACACCTAATACAATGCAAATGCTATGTAAATAGTTGTTATACTAATTCATTTAAGGAATAATAAAAAAGTCTGTATGTGTTCAGTACAGATGCAAATTTTTCGTAATTTTTCCATTTGCAGTTGATTGAATTCATGGATATAGAACCCACAGACATATGTCATGTTTAAAGATAAAATAATAAAATTGACAGTTTATTTCTCAAATAATTACATAAAAGAGAAGAAAATAAGTGATACCTTTAAAGTGATGAAGAAAATAACCAGCAAACCTAGAAATTATACTTCCATCAAAAATATCATTTAAAAGTAAAAACATTTCCAGACAAATAAAAACAAACAAATATTGTTTCCAGCAGATTGTACTAAAAGAATTACTTTTACAATTACAAAATTTCTTCTGACAGAGAAAACATAATCCCAGACAAAAGTAACAATATGCAGTAAGAAGTGAAGAATGACAAAAGGGGTGATTTTGTGGGTAAATGTTGATAAATATCTATTGTAGAAACAAGATCATTGATACATAAGAGTTTTTAAAATTTAGAACCATAAATGCATGAAAACAAAACAAAAAAATAGGAGGGAGAAATTGATTTAATGAGTTATAATATATTATTATCCTGGGAAGCAAAGTAATCAGTTATATTAACCCCTAATGATTCAACAATGCATGTAATTTCTAGTAGTAACGAAATGTGTATCTCTCTAGCTAGTAGAATGACAAAACATAATACTGAAAAACTAATAAATAAAAAGAAGACTAAAAGAGAAAAGAAAACAAGAACATACAACTGTTGGATCAAGTGGAAAACAAATAGAAAATAGTAGGTACAAACCCCACTACAGCATTGCATTTTTTACATATAAATAAACAGTATCCTGATTTAAAAATGAGTGTGAGAAAATAAAACTACTCTTGATTTCTCAGTGTTCCTGCATAAAGCCCTGGGCTCCCAAGACAAGGAATATTCACAATATAAATATTAGACGTTTGCTTTCATTTCTTCTAGATTACTTTTCACATACCTTCAGAGTTAGATCTATAGCATTTAGCTATTTGTCTACTTAATTACTGTCGTTCAAGAAGACCAAATATTACAGCCCAGAATAGGTTCCTAGCTTAATCCCTAGATGATAATATAACTAGATCACCAGCATCCTAGATATTTTCACTTCAAAATGTATGGAATCTACACCTTGTAGGTGGCTGTAGGTCAAAAAGCCAGAACCATTGGATCTACTTGCCCTTTGTAAAGACTCATTTAGATTCCTAACATTAGGCTAAGAACTCAGGATCCTTTCCGTTCCATATCAAAACAAAAACAAAAACAAACACGTGTTCCTTTCTTGTCCTTTTCTTTCTCTCTCTCTTTTGGGAAGGAAGGGGATATTATTTTTCTCCATCCTTTACCTGTAAAGCTACTCATGTAGAAAAGATTTTCCTCTGATTTTCATCATGTTGCCCAGGGATATTGCAATTTCTAGGGCAATTTGGTTCTAGGGCAATTTTATGCTGATTAAAAAGAAAACACATTTCCATTCTGCATACAGAAGATATCCATCCAATATAAGGACACAGAGGGTTGAAGAAGAAACAATAGAAAACATACCCTATAAAATGCATAATTTTTTAAAAAGCCAAATGAAGTCATACTAATGTATGATCAATTGTATCTAAATGCAAGGAGTGCTACTAGAGATAAAGAGGAACAGATAAAGCAAAAAAGTCAACTCATAAAGTAGATATAAAAATATATTTAAAAACGATGAAAATAGAGCATAGAGAATAGAAAACTTTACAATTATAGTGGGAGTAACTGATTAAACAACCATACAAAAACTTCAGTAATGTGAACTCTGAAAATTTGAGACAGGTCTCAGTTAATTTAGAAAGTCTATTTTGCCAAGGTTGAGGATGCACCCGTGACACAGCCTCAGGAAGTCCTGAGGACATGTGCGCAAGGTGGTAGGGGCACAGCTTGGTTTTATACATTTTAGGGAGACAAGAGACATCAATCAATATTTGGAAGAAGTACATTGGTTCCATCCAAAAAGTCAGGGACAATTTGAAGCACAGAGGGGGCTTCCAGGACACAGGTAGGTGACAGACAAATGGTTGCATTCTTTTGAGTTTCTGGTAAGCCATTCTAAATGAGGCAATCAGAATAAGCAACTATGTCAGTGAGCAGAGGGATGACTTAATAGAATGGGAAGGAGATTTTGTTTGAGCAGTTCCCAGCTTGAATTTTCCCTTCAGCTCAGTGATTTTGGAGACCCAAGATATTTTCCTTTCACAGTAACTATTTAGAATACATGAAAAATATTAACAAACTTGACTTAAATTGCATATATAAACGGGACAAAAAAGTAGACATTCTTTTAAAACACACGGAAATTTTACTTCATTGATGAAATACTAGAATACAAAACAATTCTTCACAACTTCCAAATTATTTAAATCAGGTATAGTACAATTACAAAAAATATAAATATAAATATAACTAGAAAAGCCCCACTATTTGGAATTTAAGAAAACACACTTATAAATAACCCATGCGTAAATAAGTAGTTATAATAAAAACTAGAAAATATTTTTAAGTGAATGGGAAAAGCAATACAACATATAAAAATGCTGTTTATAAGAAAATTTATAGACTTAAACTACATATAAATATATATATTAGAACAAAAAAGAATGAAATTAATGATTAAAGTATCCACGTTATTAAATTAGAAATATAATGTCAAATTAAACTTGTACAGTAGGAAAAGGAAAATAATAAAAATAAAATCAGAAATTAATCATATACCAAAAACTGTGATATAGAGTCACAAAATAAAATAAAATCAATTTCTTTGAGAAGGTTATTAAAGTTGATAAATATTAGCAAGACTGATAAAAAGAAAATTACCAATATAGGAATAGAAAAGATAACATTGCTGTAATACAGATCCTACAGGTACTGAAAACAATAAAAGGATATAATGGGCAATTTTATGGGAATAAGAAAATTATTAAACAAATTCCTAGAAAAACACAAGTTAAAAATGACTGCAGAAGAAATATAAACACCTGAAGCTTCTGGTGTTTATAAATAAAAGCCTTCTCACAAAGATGTCAGCTGTAGATGGTCAAAGGTGAAGTCTCCCTAACATCTGAATATCAAAAAGCACCGATGTTGCAAAGAGTTTTCCAGATAACATAAAAAGAATGAACATTTACCATTTGGTCTTAGGCCTTTAACAGAACTTTTATTCTAAATTGTAACAAGAATGTTTCAGAAAAGAAAAATTACTGGCTAATCTCGCTTACGATCATAGATATAAAAATCTCTAACACCATTTTATTGAACAAAATTCAGCTATCTTTTAAAAGGGTAATACATGAAGACAAATTTGCTTTATTTCATGATTGTAAGTTAGTTTAAATTGGGAAATTAATGATAAATAGAATAAACAGGAAATTATATGATCATATCAATAGATGTAGAAAATAGTTGATAAAAATTCAACATACGTTTATGTTAAAACTTTCAGTGACTTAGAAATAAAATAAAACTTATCTATGAAATTTATTCTTAAAAATCCAATTGTATATATCATATTAATATAAAATATTGAAAGTTTTCCCCTTAAGACTGAGAATGAGACAAGGATATTGTTATCACTACTACTTAACATCACTCTTGAAGTGCTTGCTAATGCAATAAGACAAAAGAAATAAAACATGAAGATTAAAGACACAATGAACTTATTGATTTTATAGGTGCATAATACCATATTTAGAAAATCCAAGAGAACCTACAAATAAGATTAATGAGTATTTAGATACATTGTAGAATACAAGGAAAACATATAGTTTTAATATATGCAGTGAAAATGGAAAACTAACTATCATTTGCAATTGCATCAAAAATCAATGCATCATAGTCCAGTGAAATATACACAGAAATTCAATGAAAAAAACTGGGAAGAATTGAAGAGGATTTATATAAAGTAGCATTTTAATCCATTTATAGATTGAAAGATACTGTTGTGAAGATGTTGGTTTTATTTTTTACATGTATAAGCTAATTCTAAAATTTATGTGAACATTTAAAAAATAGAAAATAAGATATTTAAGAAAAGTTGTCAAAATTAGACTATTAGATGAAATTAAATATCTCACAGGATAGGGGAATAATTCCCTGATCTTGTAGCCAGGAAAAATTTCTTATGAAGGGAAACATTCTGATCTTAAGGAGAAAGATTAATATATTGAAATAAATTAAAATTTAAGAATTGTTGCCCATTTTCACATATATTAAAAGAGTAAAAATTCAACATGCACAGAGAAATAATATTTATGAATATAATTTTTAAAGTTTTTGAACAAATCAATATGAAACATAAAAACAGGTAAAAGATTTGAATAAATATTTTACATAAGAAATGATAATAAACATATGAAAATGCACTCAAATCATTAGTTATAAAAACTTTAATTAAAATGGCAATGAAATACTATGACACGGAAATGACAAGTCTGAGACTTCTTACATTGTGGTACATCACCTTATTCCAAATTTTATCAGAACCAATGTCAGACAGCTAATGAGTGATAGACACTTAAAAAAATTAAGCTGTTCTTGTTTGAGGTACCATATAAATATCCATAGGAAGAGGGCCTAAATCAAATACATGTTTATAGAAAAAATGTAACTGTGAGCCAGAAAAACAGTTAAAATTATAGTTTTTATTTATTTTTTCAAACTTAAGAAAAAATTTAAGTCAGAGTTTCAACCTACAAAATAACACTATTACCCTGCATTTGTAAAATAATTTTCACTTTTTATTGTTTAATAAAAATTTTTATTAATTTTTATTAAATACTAAACATTTTTAAAATAGTTCACAGGATAGGAGAATTATTCCCTGATCTTGCAGTCAGCAAAAATTTCTTACGAAGGGAAACATTTTGATCTTATATTATTTAGAATAAGAGAATTATTTCTCTGTTTTAAGATCATTATTTTACTAAGCCTCACAATAATTGTATAAGTTTGTCAGAAAATAAGATAGTTTTGTAATTTCATAAAAAACTGGTAATTAGGGAGATGAAAAGATCCCAAAAATGAGCCGATCTGTTAAAGTCTTTAATCAAGTGCTAGTTTCTGCCCTCAGCATAGAATAATCTGTACAGTTTTTAATGCTATTTCAGTTTCTTTCAGTAATGACATTATGTAATAGGGACAGAAGAATGAACATAATAACAACTAAAAGCCTTTTATTTCCATTGTTCCTTACTTTTCCTTAAGGATGTCTTGTCTAGAATCTTCTAAAAGCTTATTCAAGTCAACACTAGTTGTCAACAAGACAAGCAGCAAAGTTCTCATTCTGAAAGCAACCAACATTGCCATTGATTTTTTTTTCTATCCTCTCTATTGGATTTTCTTTCTTCTTTCCTTTCTATTGGAGTTCTTATTTCCTCTAATACCTGTATTTTCTTAGGTAACCCCATTGTTTTATGAGAGTATATCATTCATTATTCACTGTTAGTTTAGTTAAGCTGTAAAAATATTTCAGCAGAAAACACAACACAGGTTTATTTTTCACTCATATTAATGCTGGTGTGGATTAGGTGACTCATCAGGGCAGCAGTGACTTAGCGAATTGGGCTAATTTATTCTTGTGACTGTGGCCTCCCTTGTCACTTTGGAGGTAAAGTGGAAAGTGCAGAAATTCCCCATCAACTCTTCAATTCTTAGTCCACAAAATGGTCCATGTTATTTCCATTCAGCTCAGAAAACTAGGTTCAGAATCTGTATGGTAGATATGCAACTGCAAGGAGGTAAAAAGTATAGTTCATCTAGGTTCCCAGTAAAAACAAGGGAATCTAATGTTGGTAGACAACTTAAATGTTTACAGCAAAAAAAAATTTGAAATTTTTGTATATCTGAAAACAACTTTATTCTACCATCAGTTTTTATTGGTAGTTGATGTTGATATTAAATTCTATGAAATTAATTTAACCAAAATATTGAATAAGTTTTTCATTGATTTATTTTTCCAATTGATGCTCTTGATAAATCTAATATCATCATGATTCTTGGACCCTTGAATTCTATAATCGTGCAGCAACATGTCTCATGATAGACATTAAAGATGGCATAAAATATCACCCTGTAGATCAATGTCCTTCCATTCCAGAGATTTTTATTTCTTTGGATATTGTTCAAAATTTTGTATGATTTCTGTAAATCTTAGTATTTATATTAGAGCAATAGATTGAGACCCTATACTAATTAATCAAAATATTTTAAATTTCTGAAAGCCTTTACTGTATCCCTGCCCTAAATATTTCATGTCTGACTGCTATTGAAAAAAGAAGTGAAAGATAAAATAAATGTCTTAAATATTACTTGTCTCACAGTTGATCAAACATGCTATCTATTTTTCTCCCCTCTTTGAGGCATAAACATCGCTTCTGTCTGTCCAAATCTTAATTACCTCACTCAACACTTTTGTTTCCATCTTCTAACTCTTTTACATGCTTGCTCCTCCATAAGATGAATTTTGAACTCTACCCCACCTTCCTAAGAAGCTGTATATTTGTTTTTTATTGAGGTACAATTCACATAACATAAAACGAACCATGTTAATATAAACAATTTGGTAGTGTTTAGTATATTTATACTATTGTACAATCACCGTATCTGTCTAGTTCCAAAACATTTTTATCACATATCCCCCAAACTCATACATATAAATATTCATTCCCCATCCTCCACTCCCCCACTGTCCCTTCAGTCCCTGGAAAAAAACTGCATTCTCTCTGTGTGTATTTATTTTAAATACTTTCTATAAATGTAATCATGTAATGGTAATAATCATACAACTATAAAAACGATCTTTTATGTTTGGTTTATTTTACGAAGCATGTTTTTGAGGTTTATCTATGTTATAGCAAGCTTCAGTCCTTCATTATTTTATGGCTGATTATTATTATATCATATGGATATACCCATCTTGTTTGCCCATTTTTCAGTTGATAAACTTGGGTTGTTTCCACCTTTTGGCTATTGTAAATGGTGCTGCTGTTAACATCCATGTACAAGTTTTTGCTTGAGTATCTGTTTTTAATTTTTTTGGTAAATACCTACGAGGAGAATCCTGGGTCATATAATACTTTCAAATTTAATTTTTTGAGGCACCGACAAACTTTTTCCCACAATGGCTGAATAAATTTACATTCCTTTTAGCAAGGTTTAAGAGTGTCTCTTTGTCTATATCTTCACTAATACTTGTTATTTTCTGTTTTTTGCTTATTTTTGCTTTGTGTATAGTTATAGCCATTCTAATGGATATAAGATGGTATCTTATTGTGGTTTTGATTTGCATTAGTCACTATGGTGACTAACGATGTTGAGCAACTTTTCATGTACTTCTTGGGCATTTGTATATCTTTTGCTTATACTTAATTTGGATTATTTCACTTTTTGTTGTTGAGTGGGGAGAATTATTTATATATTCTGCATATAACACCTTTATCTTATATGTGATTTTCAAATATTCACTCCCATTTTATAGGTTGTAGTCTAACTTTCTTGATAATGCCTTTGAAGCAGAAAAGTATTTCATTTTAATGGGATTTAATTTATCTGCTTGTTTTAGATTTTGTTACTTGCATTTTTGGTGTCATATCTAAGAATCAATTGTCAAATTCAAGGTAATAAAGTTGCAATCATTTTCTTCTAAAAGCTTTATAGTGTTAGCTCTTATATTTAGGTTATTTGATTTAGTTAATTTTTGTGAATAGTGTAAGGTAGGAGTCCAACTTCAGTCTTTTACTCGGGAATACCAAGTGATCTCAATAGCATTTGTTGAAGACAATTTCCTTTCCACGTTGTGTATTCTTTCCACTCTTGTCAGGGATCAGGTCAAAACAACTGTCCATCAACAGATGAATAGATTAAAAATATGACAGATAAATACAATGGATCATCATTTTGCCTTAGAAAAAGAGAAGAATCCTGCCACTTGTAACATGGATGAAGTTGGAGGACATTATGCTAAGTAAAAGAAACTAGTCATAAAAGGACAAATACTTCATAGTTCCACTTATATGAGATATTCATAATAGTCAAACTCATAGAAGCAGAGAATATTGATTGCCATGGGCTGGGAAATAGGGGATATGGGAAATTGCCAGTTATGATAGATGAATACAGATCTTCTGTACAACATAGTACCTATATTTAATATGGTATTGTGCACTTCAACACTTGTTTAAAAAGGATATCTTGTGTTGTGTTCATATGCTTGCTCTCTACAAAAAAATAGGCACAGGAAACTTTAGGAGATATTGGACATGTCTATTATCTTGTTCGTGGTGATGGTATCATGCATATCATGTTCATGTATGTGCAAATTCATGAAAGTGGACACATTAAATATGAGCAGTTTTTGTATATCAATAATACCTCAAAAAGCTGTTAAAATTGTGTGACATATAAGAATAATGAAGATATTAATTTAAATGTCATAGAATACTATCAGTGTATCAGTGTATTAAATAGCTTTAAATACTCATAGTAACTAGAACAACATCTACCACACAATCGACACTAAATAATTATCAATTTTCTTCTTTATCTCTCCTTTCATGTTTTAGTTGGTCAATTTTAAAAACATGCATTAAAGAAGATTGACAGTTATTGTCATAATTATATTTTCTTTCAATTTTGCTGTGAAATTAAATGTAGAGGATTTATATTTCCTTCCACATTAAGAAGCAGATAATCTATTATTAGATGTCATTGTCATATAAGTACGTATTCTTTATTTTTCACAGAATACTGAATCTTATTCTTGTTAAGTATTTGTCTAAATACTTTTAATTCTTGTGACTATATGATTATACTTCATACGTTAACTCATGTGAAAGAATGAAAAAAGGATTATTTCAACTTTTTTAAAAATATTTTTTCTTACAATAGTTTGCAATTATTGAGAAAAAATGAATATATTATTGTTATATATAAGGACACTGTCATAGAAACTGACCACAATGCACATTAAAATAAATTATTAAAGAAAATAATCATCAACCTCATCACTATCACCTAACATTTATATTGTGCTTATTATACATGATACACTGTTCAAGTCCTTAAGATTTATTGTTATTCAATTTTCTCGACATTCTTATATTAAGTATTTTTCTTTTATAGATGCAAAACCTGAGGCACAAAATCTTTTAAAATCTTGCCCAATATTACAGAACTGTGTTAGAACTTACAGCTCTACTCAGACAGTCTTACTTCATTGTTTCTGCTCCTAATCACTTGATGGATAGGTATTTTTCAATTTGTGTCATTATTTAAGTTAATGTATTTTACTGATTCCTGAGTGGAATAAAATTTAAATGAGTACATGATTTTTCTAAACTTGTACTAATTTTATATTAAAATATACGTTCATTTTTTATAAATTCATGCAATTCTGGATTCTGTGAATTACTAATTGTTTCTGGACAAAATTAACAGAGAGAAAATTGTTCTTATATTTTCTAAGGAATAGTTTTATCAGCAGCTTTATTTATTTATTTATTTATTTATTTTTATTTATTTATTTTTTTCCTGATTGCTTAAGTGTAATTTTGAGGAATAAACTAGATAATGACTTTAAGGAAAAAGTGAAACATTGAATTTGCTCTTGAATATTAACAAGTTTAATATGTTAATAAAATAGCATAAAATATTGTATTCTAGAGGTAATTAAAAATGACAATACCATTAAAAGTGCCACCTTCAAGTGAGATTTTTATATTTTTATTTTTTGTTGCATTTTATGTTTTATCTTTCCAATAGAAAATGAATAGTAAAATACTGTGACTAGTGACAGTAGTGTTCTCATGTTATGTGGATTTCAACAACAAATATCTAGAGAGTGACAAAAAGTGGTGATTTTTAAGAGTATACTACAAAAACCAAGTTTGCTAAAGGCTAAATGGTGCTAACAAAGAAATATTAACTACAAAGAAAATGACATTTTTAAACCTGTCCTAGAATGCACTTTGTATTAATATTTGTAATATTTGTAAATTTATACATTGGTTCCTGAAAGGAGATCGGGGCTATTTTATTTACATAAAATAAAGCAAACTATTACCATTGATATTAATTTTCTAAGTCCTACTTTGATATAGAAAGTGATTATATAGAATCTGGAAATTATACTTCTTAAATATCACCAGATATTGTCAGCTGGGATAATCTTTACCTGTTCCTTCTTTTGGAGGGCAAATTAGGACATGATTGGGGTTCACATGATATGCGATTAACATCTCAGTAATCAGGACTTACAGCACCCTGATTGCGCCTATCTGATTCTTCCTGAAAAAAAATTACCAGGAATGATAAAGAGGTGATCACTTATATGGTTAATTATTTTTAAATTTCCATTTATTTATTTAATTTAATGGAGAAGTCAATATTAAAACTCTTGAAATTGTCCAGTTGGCAATAAGTAATATAAAATGCTTTTCTGTCTTAAACTACAATTTCCAAATACTTCTGTGATGTGAATTCCACTACCTCTATCTAAGCAGACAAAATTTGAGAAAAATACTTTGCAATATAAAAAATAATAACATTATTCGCTAATATTTTCAACTTATAAATTTGAACTACATCTGTAATTATACTGAGTATTTTTATAGCGAATAGAATTTCTATATGATGTTTGATCACTTTTGCTCTTATGAAAACACAAAATACATTTAGTTTGTATTGTAGAAACATGGAATTTAGTGAAAAATATGCCTCCTTCTATTCCTAACTAGATATTACCACTTGTGGCTTCAATAGGAACCTCAAACTTACTGAAGCCATTTTCCAGAGAAGCCAAACCAATAGGATAAATATAGTTATACAATAAGTCCTCACTTAACTTTGTTGATAGGTTCTTTAAGCAAAACAATGTACAGCAGATCTTCAAATAAGGTTGCTTCCTGTTTCCTTCAATGTTGGTTGTTTCATTATAACGTTGATGAGAAGAAAAACATTGGCTTTGTTATACATATTTTTGCTTAAGCGCATATTTTCCAAGAATTCATTAATGATATTAAATGAGAATTTACTGTAGATAAGAGAAGATTTATTATGATAATTGAGTCATGCAATTATGGGGGCTGAGAAGTCCCACAACATGCTGTCTGCAAGCTGGAGACTCAGGAAACTTGATGGTATAATTCAGTCTGAATCCAAAAGCCTGAGAACCAGGGAAGCCAATGATGCCACTCCCAGTTTAAGGCCAAAGGCCTGAGAACCAGAAAGTGGGAGCAGGCACTGGTGTCCCCGAGTCTGAAGTCTGAAGGACCAGGTGCTCTGATGTCCAAGAGCAGAAGATGGATGTCCCAGTTCAGAAAAGAGACGAAGCACTAGCCCTTTCTCTTTTTGTTCTATCCAAATTCTTAATGGATTGGGTGATGCCCACCAACATTGGTGAGAGCAGATCTTCTTTACTCAGTGTACTGATTCAAATACTAGTTTATTCCAAAACCACACTCACAGACACACCCAGAAATGTTTTTCCAGCTGTCTGGCATCCCTTAACCCAGTCACGATGATACAAAAAATCAGACATCACAATTATTATTTATATAATCTTCATCAAATTGTTCTCTCTCAAATATGTTTTTACTTAGTATTCACAATATCATGGCAATATTCTTTCCTAACTAGTGATGCCAAACATCTGCGAATCAAATTACATGAATCTATTTTCCTAATATCCTCCTTCATAGCTTAATATTAATGCAATTTCTTTTTTCCTTTTTTTTTTGAGACGGATTCTAGCTCTGTGGTCTAGACCGGAGTGCGGTGGCGCAATCTTGGCTCACTGCAACCTCCGCCTCCTGGGTTCAAGCTATTCTCCTGCCTCAGCATTTTGAGTAACTGGGATTATAGATGCACACCACCACACCCAGCTAATTTTTTGTATTTTTAGTAGAGATAGGATTTCACCAAGTTGGCTAGGCTGGTCTTGAACTCCTAACATCAAGTGATCCACCCGCCTCAGTCTCCCAAAGTGCTGGGATTACAGGAGTGAGCCACTGTGCCTGACCTTGTTTTCTTTTTTTGACTTTATTTGCAATAATTTATCTTTAGTGATATACTTTTTAAACACAGATTATCTCCAGCTCTTGTTTTTCAACTTTTATCTCTTTTTCATTTTCACATTAGGACAAGAGTGTTTTCTTTTTCTAAAATGCAAAACCAAAGTCATCTTTCAAGAAAAAAATTTTTCAAAATTTCCTGTTGCATATAGACAAAAGATCAAAATTTTCTAGCCTAGGATGTGAGACCCACAGGCACAACATTCTGGCCTGGTCTACTAGCCTCTTTCACTTTATGTTAAAAATATAATGAATTGTATCAGTTTCTTAGTCATGTCAAGTACTTTCATACTTTTTCCTAGGCTAAAGGAGAAGGCCATGTGGCTCTCTAGAAGAGACCTAGATAGATTTTGAAAACAACAACTTTGTGGTCTGATTTAGGTCCTTGATACTGAAACCTGATTACAAGGACTGACAATCACTTTGTTTCTGGTAATTTCCTAAATACAGTTGGATGATGGGTTTTTACAAGAATCTTAAATCCTACCTCACAACCATTATCACATGAGTTGATCCAACAATTTATCCTATAACAAAAGGAACAGGAGGGAACAACTCCAATCTAATCACAGTTAACATTTTCCGTTTTCTGATCAACAGAATTCAGCAATAACACAAACCTGAATCACCAGATTGATATACTCTGCCCTTCCATAAAATGGGGCTGATTGCAAAAGAGAAAAAATTAATTAAAATAAATGTCCCTGTGAGCAGTTATTAACTAGGTTATAGTGTTCCCTACTGGAAAATGCTCAAGAAAAATTAGACAAGGTCATTTTGTGACTGTGGTGGAACAAGACAAATGAAAGACCATTTTGTAATCATGCCCAAATATTATAGAAAAGAAGGACTCTATACCACCATAAAATGATCAAACCTTTTCTTCTTCTGGCTGAAATGAATTACTGCTTTTTCATTACCAATGAGAAACCTAGCTGCAAGTACTTACACCCATCTCTTAGACATAAATTATTTGGAGATACAGTCATCAAATTGCCCTCACTTTCTGTCAGCACTGAATCCTTGAACTCTCTTCCAATCACTGAATTA
Source organism: Pongo abelii (assembly GCF_028885655.2). Lineage (NCBI taxonomy): Eukaryota > Metazoa > Chordata > Mammalia > Primates > Hominidae > Pongo > Pongo abelii. The sequence goes on from NC_071996.2 coordinate 88,501,283, forward strand.
ACACACTGTAACTTTTTCTTACCAAGAAGCCCCTTTGTATGTAATTCCTCTTGGTGTAGATAATTAATATACCTAACTCTGCTTAAACACAGTCAATATATTTGTGCCACTCTTTGCACATTGGAATTAAACAAATTTTCATTCCTTTTTCTTCTTTACTCCTATACCCAATCAATCATAGGTTCTTTCAATTGTTTTTCTTAAATTTCAGATATTTCAGTTTTCCATCTCCATCGGAACCCATTGTAACCACCTGATTCATCCCATATCCATTTTTTTCTGATTTATTAATCCCTAAAAGATCTCCTAAACTCGAGGTTTGACCCCTCTGCAATGCAGTGAAAATGAGTGTGACAGCTATTTTTTTTTTTTTTTTGGTCAATTTTACCAGGATACTGAAAGAACTGGTAAAATCATTATTTCTGGCTGTGTCTGTGAGGGTATTTCTGGAAAAGATGAATGTTTGAATCAGGAGACTGAATACAGAACATCTTCCCTCATCAATATGGGCAGGCATCATCCAATCTGTTGAGGACAAAAAAAAACAACAAGATTTGGAGGAAGTCTGAATTTGGAGTAGGAGATGGGACTCAACTCCAAAGGTGGGGCTTGAACATGGGACCAAATTGAGGACTAGCTAAAACAGGTCAGCAGTGGAAGCAGCTTTCCTAAACACACGCCTAGCAGTATGCCATGTGAGTTTACCATTGCCATGGCAACACCCAGAAGTTACCACCCCTTTCCATGACAATGACTCAACAATCTGGAAGTTACCACCCTTTTCCCAGAAATTTCTGTATAAACTGCCCCCTAATTTGCATATAATTAAAACTGGATATAAATACGACTGCAGAACTGCCTCTGTGCTGCAACTCTGGGCACACTGCCTACAGGGTATCCCTGCTCCACAAGGAGCAGTACTTCTGCTGCTGCTGCTGTACACTGCTACTTCAGTACACCGCTGCTTCAATAAAAGTTGCTCTTTAGTACCACTGGCTTGCCCTTGAATGCTTTCCTGGGTTAAACCAAGAACCCTTCTGGGCTTAGCTGCCATTTTGGTGCTTGCCTGTCCTGCAGCAAATTCATTGTCTCTCCTTAAGCTGGAACATTCATCTTCTCTTGCCCTCATCCATGGGCAGTTCTTGATTATCAGGAGTTCAGCCTTAGACAGGGAGTTACGCCACTGACGCCTGTGATTCTCAGACCTTCAGACTTAGACTGAATTACACCATTAGCTTTCCTGGGTCTCCAGCTTGCAGATGGCATATCATGGGAATTCTCAAGCCTCCATAATCACATGAGCCGATACAGTCATGAATCACTTAACAGCAAGGATATATTGTTAGGGAATTTCATCATTGTGAAAACATTACCAAATGTACTTACATAAACCTAGGTGGTATAGCATACTACACAGCAATAGATTCAGCCTATTGCTCCCAGGCTACAAATCTACACAGCATGTTACTGTACTGAATACTGTAAGCAATTGTAACACAAAGGTATTTGTGTATCTAAACAGACACAAACATAGAAAAGGTACAATAAAAATACAATATAAAAGTTAAAATGGGCCGGGCGCGGTGGCTCACGCTTGTAATCCCAGCACTTTGGGAGGCAGAGGCGGGTGGATCAAGAGGTCAGGAGATCGAGACCATCCTGGCTAACATGGTGAAACCCCGTCTCTACTAAAAATACAAAAAATTAGCCGGGCGTGGTGGCGGGCGCCTGTAGTCCCAGCTACTCGGGAGGCTGAGGCAGGAGAATGGCGTGAACCTGGGAGGCGGAGCTTGCAGTGAGCCGAGATCGCGCTCCAGCCTGGGCGACAGAGTGAGACTCCGTCTCAAAAAAAAAAAAAGTTAAAATGGTACAGTTGTATAGGGCACTTACCATGAAGGGAGCTTGCAGGGATGCTTCTGAGTAAGGCAGTGAGTGGTGAAATGAATGTGAAGGCCTAGGACATAACTGTACATTATTGACACCACTGTAGACTTTATAAACACTGTATACTTAGGCTACACTAAATTCATTAAAAAATATTTTCTTTCATCTATAATAAGTTAACCTTAGCTTACTGTCATGTTTTTACATTAAAAACTCTTTACTTAACTTTTTTGACTCTTTGGTAGTAACATGTAGCTTAAAACACAAATACATTGTATAGTTATAGAAAATATTTTCTTTATGTTGTTATTCTATATGCTTTTTTGTTTTTTTTATTTTTGTTATTTTATTCTTTGTAAAATTTTTTGTTGAAACTAAGACACAAACATACACATGAGCCTGGACCTACACAGGATCAGGGTTATTAGCATTACTGCCTTCCATATCCACATCTTGTCTTACTGAAGGTTTGTTGAGGCAAAACCATGTATGGCGCTGTTATCTCCTATGATAACAATGCCTTCTGTAATACCTCCTGAAGGACCTGCCTAAGGCTCTTCTTAAGGAGGTGTCACACTTTTCAAAAATACGTCCATGGTGGTTTGCTTGGTTTGTTTCTTTGTTTCATCATATATTTACTTCTTGGCACAAAATGCACCATTTTTCTCTATTAATTACAACCTTTTGCTGTTGAAGTCCATGTTTTTAAACTTTTCAAGGAGCTTGCTGAGGTCTAAGAAAAATTCTGCTAAACCGTTCACTATGAATTTGGGGGGACTGTCCTTTTTCTTTTTCTTTTTCTTCTCTTGCAGTTTCCTTTTCTTTTCTTTTGTCTCTTCTTCAGCTATCCATTCCTGTTCCAGTTCCAACAACTCCTCATTAGTCAGTTTCTCAAGAACTACCTCTAGGAGCTCCTCAATTCATCCTCATACACACCCAGGTTAAATTTGTTTGCCATCTCAATCATAGCCTTATTTCTTTTTGCAACCTCACCATCCTTGACAAATCATTTGAAGTCAGGAACAAACTTCTTGTGTGTCTTCTTCCACATGCCATTAATGTGATCTTTGGTGACATCATCCTAAACCCAAGCAAGGTTCTCAGTCATAGATGTCCTTCCACAATTGCATTAGTGTCTTCTCAGTGTCTTCCTTAGTTGCAGCAATAGCCTGGTTAAAAATCTTCCTCAGGTAGTAATCTTTAAAAGCTGCTATAGCTTATTAATTCATTGGTTGGATCAAAGTGGTTTCTCTCTCCAAACACCATTTTGATGTTGGGATGAAGATTACCAATACAAGGAGGATGTTCAGGAGCATTATCAACAATAAGCAAAATATTGAAAGCTATGTTATTCTCCAAAGAATACTTTTCCATTTTGCTGGCATGGCAATTCAAGAAGGCATCTTAGAAAAGGAGCTGGCTCACCTATGTCTTCTTATTGCTCCTGTGGCAAACTGGCAGTGAGTGCCTACTGATATGCTGGAAGGCCTGCTTTTTCTGTTTTTGTTTTATTTTGTTTTGTTTTGTTTTACTGTGCCAAATCATAAAGGGCTTCAATTTACAGCCAGCATCATTGCTCCCCAAATAAGACTGCTATTTTGTCCTTAAAAGCCCTGAAACCTGGCATTGATTTGGCCTTCTTATAAATGAAAGTCTTTTCAGTCATCCACTTCCAGAACAGAGAATTTTCATTCATATTGAAGATCTGGCAGGTTATTTTCCTCCAAAATCAGTTTATCTAGTTTCCAAACATTCCTTACCTGCCTTCACATTTGAACTCACAGACTCACCACATTTGAACTCACAGACTCACCACTCACTTTCAAATTATGTAATTAATAACAATTCTTGAATTGTTTAAACCACCCAGAGCTAAGAATAAATTCAATATCATAGGTGGGTTCAGCTTTTTCTTTCAACATCGCAAAGAACATTTTTGCTTTGGTTGTGATTGTAATCGTGCTGAGAGAGATACACTTCTGTGTCTAGTCCTCAATCCAGGTGATTAGAAGTTTCTCCATATCTGATATAGGCCCTTCTCAAATTGTTGTTACTCTCACTGCCTTCAATAAAACAGATCCTTTAACAGCTTCTGTCATTTTGTTCTTGCTCTTCAAGATTATAGCCATTGTGGAAAGGCATGTGCCTGACTTGTGTGTAATAATCATCACTGATTTTTTCGCCTTTGTATTTCTTTTTTATTATTATTATTATTATTATTATTATTATCATTATTATACTTTAGGTTTTATGGTACATGTGCGCAATGTGCAGGTAAGTTACATATGTATACATGTGCCATGCTGGTGCGCTGCACCCACCAACTCATCATCTAGCATTAGGTATATCTCCCAATGCTATCCCTCCCCCCTCCCCCCACCCCACAACAGTCCCCAGAGTGTGATGTTCCCCTTCCTGTGTCCATGTGTTCTCATTGTTCAATTCCCACCTATGAGTGAGAATATGCGGTGTTTGGTTTTTTGTTCTTGCGATAGTTTACTGAGAATGATGATTTCCAATTTCATCCATGTCCCTACAAAGGACGTGAACTCATCATTTTTTATGGCTGCATAGTATTCCATGGTGTATATGTGCCACATTTTCTTAATCCAGTCTATCATTGTTGGACATTTGGGTTGGTTCCAAGTCTTTGCTATTGTGAATAATGCCGCAATAAACATACGTGTGCATGTGTCTTTATAGCAGCATGATTTATAGTCCTTTGGGTATATACCCAGTAATGGGATGGCTGGGTCGAATGGAATTTCTAGTTCTAGATCCCTGAGGAATCGCCACACTGACTTCCACAAGGGTTGAACTAGTTTACAGTCCCACCAACAGTGTAAAAGTATTCCTATTTCTCCACATCCTCTCCAGCACCTGTTGTTTCCTGACTTTTTAATGATTGCCATTCTAACTGGTGTGAGATGGTATCTCATTGTGGTTTTGATTTGCATTTCTCTGTATTTCTTAATCACCTTTTATTTTCAGGTCAATCACTCAATTGGGCCTCTTACTGGCAACATTAGCAGTGAGTTTTGTATGCTGGGAGGCCATGATAAACAAAACTACATGAGATTAAATCAAGCACAAGAGGAAATGATGCAATAAAGAGACACAGAAAACAAGATATGTATGAAGCCACTGCCAATGTAACATGGCATACTCTTTCTCAGTGAACTTGTCTTAATAAGAAAAAGAGTATACTCTAAAATAACAATAAAAAATATAGTATAGTAAATATGTAAACCAGAAACATAGCTATTTATTATCCTTATCATTATCAAGCATTATGTATTTTACATAACAATATATGCTTATATTTTCATATAACTGGCAGTACGGTAGATTTATTTACACGAACATCACCACAAACACATTAGTAATGTGTTGAGCTATGACATTGAACTACCATGTCATCAGAAGATAGTTTTTTTAGCTTCATTATAATCTTATGGGACCACCACTATATATGCAGTATTTTATTGAACAAAATGTCATTATGCAGTGCATGACTGTATATACTCTACTGATTCTAACTTCAGAGAATCCTGACTAATACAGTGCATTTCTGTTCAAAGTCCTCCTTAAAGCATATTCATGGTTTCCCCCTCCCCTCCAAATCTGATTTATAAAAAATGTTAAGATCTGGGCTGTAATCCCTCCTCCAACCTTTTTATTGGCCATCCTACCTTTGCTCTGTATGCTCTAATCTTACTGATTATTTATAATTCTCTGTTTTCCTCATGGTGTTTTTTACCTGTGGTCTATCTCTAAACTGTCCTCTCTCCATACCTTTCCTACTTACTTTTTAGATCTCAGTGTGTATATTACTGCCTTTAGAAAGACATTCCAGAGTATATAGGGATCCCTCAAAATAATTGCTATACATCTATACATTATGTTACAAGCTTCTTCCCCAACTCCCCTTTTCCTCAACTCTTGCAATCCTATGAGGGCAAAACCCCTGCTTTTCTTGATCACTTCAATGTTTACATCTGAAAGGATTCTTCTTTTAATGCTTCTGAGTCCTTTGGAAAATGAATTCCACATTTTATTATATGTAATGTTAGTTAAAGTGATTAACAAACCTTTGTGTGAAAATAACTGGGTAAATGTCTGGGACGTCACTTACTTATGGTGTAAAATTTCACAAGTCATATAAACGTCATAGGATTCTATTTACTTATCAAAAGAGATGAAAATATCTATCTCAGAGATATCATTTGAAATATTTAATTTAATATGTTAATTTTTGTACATGTATAATATAAAAATTTACAGTATATGTAAATATGTGTATGCAGAAATATAAAAGTGAGCTAGCTTAATCCTTTATTTTTTTCTTATTGATATTCACATGCATTTTTTTCCTTTTAGACAATTTGTATATTTTAGATTAAAAACTCCTAAATATCTCTTTTCAACCCTGAGATATTTTCAATGAAACTCCTCAATTCTCAAACTTTTTCTTTAAAAGATCCTTCTATTTTCATGAATATTATTGAGGACCGTAAAAGTATTTCGGGGTATGAGGAGAGAAATAACTAATGGGCACTGGGCTTAATACCTAGGTGATGAAATAATCTGTACAACAAACCCCCATGACACAAGCTTACCTATGTAACAAACCTGCATTTGTACCCCTGCACTTAAAATAAAAGTCAAAAAAGTATTTCATTTGTATGGCCTATATTTATTAATATGTAGTGCATTGGAAATATACATTAAACATTTTAAAAGTATTTACTAATAGTTCATTCAAAAACTAGACTTACTCTTGAACCATATGTGTATGTAAATAACATTTTAAGAAAATAACTACCATGTGAAAAATAAAGAGGGGCTTTTTAATTTTTTTGAAAACTTTTTAAATATCTGGAATTGTGAAACAAAGCTGGAATTTCTATCTGCTCTGCATTCAATCTTTTGCAAATGCATCATTTCATTTAAAATATATCAAGAAAAAACAGCCTTTAACAGATAGATAGTAGGGTTAAAGATGAGTATTTTCAATAGACTTTTCAGATTATGTGGATATAATTCTTTGATACTGTTCCAAAATTAACAAGTAGTGACTTCTTTGAGAGGCATTTTAAATATAATAGCCATATCTATATTAATATTACATTAAAATCCATTGATCTGTCTTAAAATTTGAATGGCCCCTTTTCTCATGCATGGTTTTGAAACATTATGCACTTGTCACTTGGGAAATATTGGTTCACTGAATAATAAAAATTTTCCAATTATTAACATATTTTATTACACAAGATAAAACATTACATTCATTAATATCACTACTATTCCCTTCAGTAAAGTCTCTTTAAGTACTGGGAACCTGTGAATGCCATAGTAGTGAATATGTTTTCCAAAAGTTTAATTTTAGCTTAAAAGCTTACATTTTATCATTGGCAAAACAGCTTCATTTTTTAAATGACAGTCTCACTTCATGTGTGTTTGAGATCTAAATAACCATGACTTTCCAAGTAAAAATGGTGTTCATAAAAAAAACTTGTTTAGCTCATAACTCAACAATCAAATACATTCTTCTCCTAGAGAAAACTACCATAGTTCTATATGAAGAAGCTGGCTTCATTCATATCTTTCACTTAGTCTTTTAGACTATTAGAAAGATCTGTACTCAAGGATCAGTATTTAATAAAATCAATTACTTTTATTGCTTTATCTAGAATGTTCTTAAGTAACACTGACATTTTAAAAATTGCTATGATGTGATAGCAAAAAATACAATAATTATTAACAACTAGGAAGTACAGAGCTTTTCACTTAACTGAATTTGTAGTAGGACTACTGCTGAATTTACAGGCAAATTTGAGCCAGTCTACAGTACTGTACTTAGCAGCATAATAGTTGGCAAAGTGTGTTAAGTAGAAAGCCCGTGGAAGAAGATAAAGAATCAAATAAAACACTTGAAGAAGTGTCAACACAAAGAGAGGCAATAAGACAGAAAAAACCCAAATATTCAAAGCAATTGATCAATAATTATAGGTAGCATACTAATGTTGGAAGACCATTTAAAAGTAGAGCTGAAGAGATTCTCTATGTTACTAGCTAGAAGCAAGCAGCCACTTATGAAGCAGAGAAGGAATCAATGTTAGCTGCATTGATTCCAGTTTGCTGACACAAAGCAAGTGTGTGGAGATACAAAAGATTTAGAATGTTGAGCATGCTGGCAAGAACGTGTTAACAGTGTTGCACCATGGAATCTAGACTGCATAAACTAAAAATAAAGCAATAAGAAGACTGGTGGATGGAGGTAGAAGCACTGGTTTAATGAGAAAAAAATCCTATATCAAGGTTTATTAACTTTTATAAATTCAGTAAATAACCACATTAATAGGAGTGGAGGAATGAAGCAACATAAAGGGATAGCCTACAGGAGGTTTGCAGGGTGAATAAATGTTGTGGCTGAGCTGCTGGACAGGTAGGTCACTTACATAAATGTTACACTTTTCCAAAACAAAAACTTTACCTGGATTAGAGAGAAAAGCTATCAACTTAGTTCCAAAGCTATTCAATGCTAGTAAACATGGACGGCAGAAAGCAAGCAGATAATATTAAAAAAAAATAAAGACAAAGATATAAACAAACATAAGTATAAAACGAAGAGAAGTTTTTATATTTATATTAGAGGAATGCAAAGAGTTTGAAACCCATAGTGGGAAATAAGGAGTGTGCAGATACTTGTTCTGTAGCCTAGGAACTGGGGTCAGTGAACAAGATCTACATGAGCATATTTATGAGAAAATGCTATTCTTCTGGGAGAGCCGGGTTTGTTATGGGAAGAAAGAATATATATAAGAGTGTATATATATATATATGAGGGAGAGCGAGAGAGAGAGACTATAGAAATATATATAACAATGAAAGTTGCTTTGTGAAGAAATGATTTATAGAGGTATTAACTTACAGAAGGCACAAAAAATGAAATGTCATCTACAGACGAAGAAAAGGGGCATGTAGGAGAATATAGGAGCATACATAAAATTATGTGATAATATTGACTGGAATTGACTGGAGGGGTTTACATTTTGGAAAGTGGTTGATGTTTACAAGGATGAGTACGATCATGAATTTACCTGGCCCCAAGATGCATGCAGAGCCCAGGAAGTCAGGTGAGAGTAATGAGTGTTCCAACTGCAATACTGGTGAAAAATTTTTTGGAAGCTCTTGAAGAAAACAATTACAGTGTGAAGTGACAAGGATAAACCTGTTCTTATATCCTTTTTCTAGGTGTTTTTCAGATGAAATATACTGGTTCCAAGGAAACTCACTTTCCAGGGAATTAGTCACTTAAGTTCATAAGCAATAATAAACTCATGATAAAAAATTACTCAGATGCATTCTTGGTTCTGTTTTTCATCTCCTGGTCTCATTTATCTGGCTGTTGAGTATGATTTCATATTCAAGTGATAGTTTGGACTATCACTACAAAGATGGTGTTAAAATGAGACGAGGGCATTAGCACATACATGTTAAAATGTATTGACTAGTGGTTAGTAAGCATAAATTACTGATTAATTCACAAATGGGCACACAGTTGGAATACTGGAAGGAGGAATCCATCAAAAGTGAGACAAAATTATCATTTCGGGGCTTAAAAATAATGTACTATTTTTAATCACCTTAATAAAACAAAAAATTCCACTGAGTTAAATAATGAAGTTAAATCTTTGGCCAAGTTAATTAAGTGACCTATAATAGTAGTTATATAATACGACTGTTACCCAATAAATTATTAACTAAATATTTATCTGTAAATTTCAGAAATTCAGTATCAGTATCTAACAGTTTTGTTTTAACACGAGTGCTTTCAGTGCTAAGTATATATTTCCCCCTTGCTTATACAACTATTGATATATAAAAATTTTTAGATGAATCTGTCCTCCAGGAATTATAAAATAATATTAACATAGCATATGAAAGGTCTTAGAGCATTTTCCTCTATAGTCCTAAAAAATTTCTTGATTTCTTGTCTGTGCACTTCAAGCTTTTGCCTACTGATAAATTAAGAGTTTATAATAAAAATTAAAATATGTATCTGTAAAAAATTCCCATGGAGTTTACATTTTTATTAACTATAACATAACATCATTTCTAAGGGACCTCAATAACACTAAATTTGACCACAAGCTTTCATAAGGAGAAGAAATAATTTTTGATGTAATGTTTCTTTTTATTTGAAACCCCTTTAGTTATTGTTCAGAGTGAAAAACTAAGTCCTTATCACTAGGAAAATGGTTTCCATAATCAGAATATGAATCAACAACATGGATTACATATTTATAATATAGTCTGAGAGAATAATTTAGTACTTAATTTATGCCCAGATGTCAGAATACTGTAAAATGTAAGAATGTAAATAATTTTTTAAACTCAGCCTTTATTGTTATACATTCCACTTATTTCATTGTTCTTATGCCAGTTCCAGAACATGACATTTGACTCCTGGAGCGAGGACACATTATGAAATCAATGTGTTTCCTGAACAGTCACAATTTAACTTTCTCAGAATATATTATTTTTACTATCACTATAGGCGATCACAATTAAATTTCCCGTGGGTATTTTTAACTGCCATATTAGAATATACAAGAGTAGTTTTCTGACAAGAGAGACTGCAATAATGATGTCTGAATTTCATTTTGATTATGACAGATGTTTCTGAGACAAAAGAGGAATGCTAAATGAGTCTTTGGATATTATCATTATAATTTCACCTACTGCAATATTTGAAGTGTCTGTAGTGCAGATACAGAAAGAGAGAATACATATTCACTACAAATATCTACATAGCTTATTATTGTACTATCTTCCTAAAATGTGCTTTACCCCTTGCTGGCTTGATTAAGCTTCCTAGCTGGCAATAACAATAAAATAGCATGGGTAAATACACATTAACATTCTGGTGTCAATTATTTATCAATCAATGTGAACTTATTTATTAATTAATATGGACTTATTAAATCCAATGCAAACAGTTATGTTGTTTTTAATCAAGACATGGTTTTTAATCTATGATTTGGTGCAAATTTAGAAAGGCAACAACTTGGCTTTTACATTTCTCTGAAGTATTATTATACAGTAGCCACCCCATTATCTGAGGTTTTGCTTTCTACTGTTTCAGTTACCTGCATTCAACTGTTGTCCAAAAATAGGTAAGTTTAGTACAATAAGATATTTTGAGAGAGACAAAGACCACATTTACATAACTTTTATTACAGTACATTGCTATAATTGTTCTATTTTATTAATATTGTTTTTAATATCTTAATGTGTCTAATTTATAATTTAAACTTTATTATAGGTATATATGTACAGGAAAAAAGAAAATATATTATATATATCGTTCAGCACTATCAATGGTTCCAAGGCATCCACCGAGAGTCTTGGAACATATCTCTTGTAGATAAGAGGGACTGCTATATTACAAAACTTGTTACTTTCTAAACGAAGTAGGTCTCAAATTTGGTTTAGTGTGAATTGTTTATCCTTCTTTCATCAAGAGTGCCTCTAATATAGTAATGTTCCAAATTTTCAAAGGTATAGTCCATTAAAATACATTTTTAACATAATTCTAATTACATGAATCACCTTTGAAAACAGGTTCCAAGGTGTTTTAGGCCACAGTAAAAAAATTGGAGATAAATCTGAAAAACAGCTGAAATTTTTATCCTTTTACCTCTATTACTGCTCTTGCTTTTATTTGATTTTTTGGGGGAGGAATTGTTCAGATGTTGCAGCCACAAATAAGACAAATGGCACAAAAATTGGTTTAAACAGTAAATGCAATGATGACTTAGTTTAAATGTAATATGTGTTGGTTATTCATCAAATTCTACTTAAAAAGTACCTGGGTTACAAAAGCATTATCTTTCTAGAACATGTAATAATAGGTATAGCATGACTAATACATTCATATGCAATTATTATAGAGTACAATTTTTACATTTAAACTGCTCCCAGGTATAATAGCATACTTTTGTTACAGGCTAAATACTATTCATTCAAATGGTGTAATTCAACGATTCCCATGGACCATCTAGACAGTATGGCCCTATGCCTTAACAGCTATCAATTTCCAGTGAAGATCTAAAATATACTGCTAATTTCCATAGATGTAAACCATTAACGACACACATGAAATAAAACAAAGTTAGATTTATTCATTTGCTGCAAGGACGAGAGAATACCTAGCCCATAAAACTGGATGGTGCCTCCGCAAGGAGCTAAGATGGTCTCGTTATAGGATGTGGCTTTAGCTGAGTGATTCTCGGGAGAGATAAGGAAGCTGGAGTCTGTTGTGAATTGGGTGCTATTAGGAAGGAGGACAGTCTTCACAGTTTCCCTGAGCAGAAGCACGCTCCTCTTAATAAACCCAAACCTCTAAACTATCACAATGTAAAAGTGCATAGACAGCATGCCTTAAATTTCACACACTGGTGGTGTGGCTAAGGGTGATAGTGAGGGTTCCAATTCTATTTCTATTATTGACTACAAAACCTGTGCATTGTAACCATAGGGTGCATAGCCCTGTTTATATCAACTATAGGTTAAGTACATATACTACATTCTGGAAGACAGCACCCACAGGCTGTCATTCCTGAGCTGGCCACTTAGCCAAGGCCCTATTATTATACTATGAGGCTAGCTGCATCTGAATGATTCACTGTATGGAAATAGCAGTGGGTTGTTTATTCATATGCCTATTGTCACACCATCTTTGCAATGAAACAAGACATCTCGCTGAAGGATGTCATACTGGTTTAGTAGGCCATCTGTTAGCCTTCAGACAGTGGTACTGACAGAATCACTCTAGGAAAAAACAAAACTATGTCTGAAATATTTATCAGTTTCAGTAAGGACAAATTGCAGCCCCATTAGGGTGGAAGGAGATCAAATATAGTCAAACTTCCACCCAATGGCTGGCTAGTTCAGAAAATTTCATTGTTCTAACCAATTCTTTAGTGTACAAGTGTTTTTTTAATATCAAATTCAATCTCTAGATAAATCATTATAATTTCCCTTAAATTATAGACTTGATTGTATAAAAGTTTTTGCTTGTTTGTTCGTTTTATAAATCCTCGTATTATGACTTATACAGACAATGCTTGATATGCTTGGACTTTCTGGTTTGTCCTGAACATCCCTCTTTATTAAATAACCAGTCATTTTATTCTAGGACAAAATTTACCATACAAGATTCTTTCTCATAGAAAATTATTTATCTTTAAGCTTTCTTACCAAAAAATACCTCTTTATTTCTATAACTTTCTTTACATCTCTCTTATTTCCTGTTTCCCTTTACCTTGTTTTATGCATAACCTTTAAATAAGCTTTGAATTAGAAAAAAAAATTCACTTTTTTAAAAGAACACTTTTTTTAGAATGTTTTCTTACAATATATTTTTATTAAAAAATACCCAAATAATGAAATATCAATTATTTAATTTAATATAACTTTAGATTCTAAATATGACAAGTTTGTCTACAAGTATTTATCCCATTATATTAACTTAATTATTTTATTTTAATTGTTTACCTAGATTTATGAAAACTGAAAGTTATGAAACTGCCATAACAGAGGCAGTGAAAAAGATCTGACCTAACTGACTCCATCTTGCTTCTAACTTCCAAGCTGCCCTTTTTCATTCCTGGGAGTTGGCCCAACTAACTTTGGGAGGAACTTAGTTTATAGTTTACCTCTGAAACAAAGATGATAACAGTCCTTTCCCAAAACAAACCTCCTTCCTGCCTATGGACTAGACTGCTTAAAGCCACAAGATTAGAAGTTATGGTAATTTTACTAACTAATTCAAGATGTAGCTATTGTCAGTAAACCAGTTATCAATGTCTATATGTTTAAAATTACACAAGCAAATATCATTCTGTTTTGGGCTGGGTTTATAGTTTTATTACCCCTATGCCAGATTTTGACACTTTATAGTATTTGGCAGGGATAAGTGTAAAATTTCTTGATAAATAAATGCAAACTAAAATGTAAGTTGGCAATTCTTAAGACATTTCTAATATTACTTTACCAATAATTTTAAAGCTACCTTATTTAATAAAGATTTTACTTAAGACACATAGACTTAAAAAAGCATTTGACTAGTCTCCTTTTTTTCTGATAAAGTATTTAAGTGCTTTTATTTTTCTTTAAGCAAATTAATTAGAGCTCTTTTATATATTTTTAGTAGTTGTGTATACAACACATAAATACATAGATGTATTAGGCATACCGATAGAAGTACATCTTATAGATCTCTAAGATCCCCTTGTTTTTATTTTTCCTATCTTAGACTTGCAAACTCTTGATAACCTGTTTCATCACCCTGGCAGTTGTCAGCAAAATAGCTCTAAATCTGCATATTGAAGGAAACAACTCTTAGATGAAAAATCAGGTAGCAAAATATACATCTCAAGGTATGGAGAGAAAAAGTCAGATGGTGCTAGAGGGAGATTAAAAGTGGATACAAAATAAAACATAAAATTATAGAAATCTATTATAAGATTGAATAAGGAGGCCAATTTTATTTAGATAGGGACTACCAATCTTTTAACTGGATCTCTGAGGTCTGGGCAGAGACCACCCTGAATCCTGAGTCTTCAAAAGGGGAGAATTATTATGAGGCTAAATCACATGATGCTTTTACAGTGCACTTAAATTTTTATTTTTAAACAAAGACATTTCTAAATGTCTAAACTATACTCTTCCTTAAAAACCCAAGAGTAGCCTCTTTTGCAATAGCTATTTTAGTCAAAAATTCAGGTAACACAGTACAAAAGGAAGCACTTTAAGAGCTGAGACAAACTTGTCTGTTTACACTGTTGGGATTCCATAAGGAAAAACAGAGGTTTCTTCCCAAAAGGGAGCCTGGCGCCTTCTCCATTTTCTTTAAGGAATCTCAGGCTGTCATAAACTATTTGAGGTCCCTCAGGCAGCAGAGGGTGCAAGAGAAAGGAGAGACAGCAGAAGTAAATGAAGAAAACAGAATTCATTTAACTGGAAGAAAAAAAAACTTTTGCTCCAAAAAAGACAAGGTCTTAGGAGAGAAAAAACAACAAACAACGACAAAAACATGAAGGCCTTTTAAATACAAACACACACAAGCATACACACACACACACACACACACACACACACATACACATCTTGGATGTTAGCTTTTAATTAAGCTGACTTTTAACCATTGATCTCCTTTAACAAAAAATCTTTTAAAATTTCATTGCCATATTTAAGCTAGGAAAAATTGCTGTTACTTCAGAAGTGTCAAGTATCAAACCATAAAGGACTTGACTTAGGAAATAAACCCAGGCTGTCATAGTGGAAAAAATGAAGGCAGAACCTTAGCTATGGAACTGCAGCATGGGGAGACTGCCATTGCTCTTTCAGTTTGGCCTGGCTAGCAGAAAGGTAGCCTTGTTATGTAAATAAAATAAAGCCCTTAAGGAGTCAAAATAAAAAAATATTTTCCTTTTTTTGGCAATTTATCCACTTCAGAGGTCTTGTTTCCATAATTTGGAACTTTCCTTCATAATTGTTCAAATCAGATAAAGTTGGTCAAACCAGATGGGAAAAAGACCGAAAGAACAATAAAAACAGAAACAAATGAACAACAGCAACAAAAAAACCAGTTAAGCAAAACAAACAAATAATCACATAACTTATAGGATTATTGAACTCTCTAATGCTAAGGAGAACTTAATACCAGCTGATTATTAATCTTCACTTTAGCCAAGATAAACTCCAATTCAGTAACTTACCTACGGATGGGTCTCAGGCTGAAGGCTGCTCTCTACCATCCTAGAAGCAGGAAAAAACTTCAAACTGTCTTCCCTGTTGGAAGTGAGTTCAAACTCCTTAAAGAAGTTACCTGCCTTCCATCATCAGGAAAGCAGGAAAAACTTGCCTTCGTTGTGTTGGAAGCAAGTAAAACTCCAAAAAAAACAGAGTTGCACAGCAAAATAAACTTTAGATTTAGACCAAATTTTGGGAGATCAGGGATTCTCTGGAAGGGTTGTGTCTAGGCCTCAGCAAATTGTCCTATTGGCTTAAGCCATAAAGACAGCTGAAGCTGGTACCGGCACCTATAGAAGATTTGTCAAAGCTTAGCGCCTCCACTCAGAATCCCTTCATGGTTACAAAAATGTGAACCCCAAATATCTGAGATGGATCTCAGTTAACTTAGAAAGATTATGTTGCGAAAGTTGAGGACTCATGCCTGGGACACAGCCTCAGGAAGTCCTGACGACATGTGCCAAAGGTGGTTGGGGCCCAGCTTTGTTTTATACATTTTAGGGAGGCATGAGATATCAATCAATATATGTAAGATGTACATTGGTTCTGCCCAGAAAGGTGGGTCAATTTGAAGCAGGGAGGAGCCTTCTAGGTAGGCGAGAGACAAACAGTTGCATTCTTTTGAGTTTCTGATTAGCCTTTCCAAAGGAGACAATCATATATGCATTTATCTCAGTGAGCAGGGGGATAACTTTGAATAGAATGGGAGGCAGGTTTGTCCTAAGCAGTTCCCAGCTTGATTTTCCCATTATCTTAGTGATTTTGGGTCCCCAAGATGTATTTTCCTTTCAAAGTATTTATCTTGCATCTATTTCTCTTTCTCTAACAGGGATGGTAAAGCAAACATATTTTTGTTTTGATAGCATTCAATATCTATTCAACTTTTCCTTATTAGTAGTTTTGCAACTCTACCAACATAATTTAGTTATACATAATTTATTTTTTCTAGCTGTGAACAGATAGAACATATTTAATATAAAGTCTTAATATGAGTTCATATTTAAATGAATTTCTAAATTACCTGATTTAGAAAAATTTTTCAATGGAAACTATCTCCTTTTATTGCATTCTTTCTAATAACTCAAAGTGATAGCAAGTGAAAACGTGCTTTCATTCCTGTTTATTTTCATTCAAAAAAATCACAGGGGTATTATTCACAGATTTGCATTTTATTTTCTGATATAAATCTCAAATATGCACCTGGTATGTTTATATAACTGTGTTTTTTAATGTGGGGCATTAAAATTTACTCTAAACTTGGCATTTACTTCTAGCTTTTTCTCTGGCATGTTGTTTTAAAAATTAATAAACAAGATAGAAAATTTGAGAAATGGTAAAATTGGGGGTTAAGAAACAGAAGGGAGTAGAACAAATGGGAGTTTTAAAATCAGAGAGGACAATTTGAACAACACGCTAAAATGCACAGAAGTAAGCATAATTTCAGTGCTTGAATAGAGGGATAAAATGGTAATAATTCTAGGGAAATTCTATATTAAGAAGTGGTTACCACTAACTCTCCAAAATGCATAAATAAAAAGGCTGAATATGAAAAACTCAGAAAAGCAAAGAATAAAGTGTAAACTTGCTGTAATTGTTTCAAACCATAATGAAGGGATAGCCGATACTGCCATGTTAGCAATACTGTTGCAGAAAAGATGATCAGGCCTGTAGCTTTGAAATATTATCTATATGCTTCAGTCCAGACCCCTTGTCCGAATTTCAATTTCCTGTTGTCAACTTTCTACTCTACATCCTCAGCTGTATGTCTATTAGTATAGTTACAAATCAAACTCAGCATGTCTAAAAGTTAAATATACTCTAAACATTTACCATCTATGTGATGGTGTAATCTCATTTTTTAGTAGCTCTGGCCGGTAGCTAGATATTATTCTTAATTTCTGTATTTCTTTTACACCTTATATCAGATGATCACAAAATGCATTGATTTTAGCTAAACATATACTCAAAGATCCTATTAATTCTTCCCACCTTCAAAACTATCAGCTTGCTCAGCCACCATCACCTCTTACTTGGAATAAAAACATAGCATCTTGACATTTTTCCCTATGCTGTATTTGCTCCTAACACATTGTATTTTAACAGAAAATAATTTTAAAATATGCCATTTCAATCCCCGCTTCACTTAAATAAAGCCCAAATCATTGCCATCTTCTAGATTATACAACCCCCTCCTCAGTCCCTTGATATAGCACACTCTCACATTCTCTATACTATCCATATTGCCTATTTGAGTACACCAGATACACTACAGCATTTGTGATTTATTTTAGTGGTTTTCCACTGTCTGCAGCATCCCAGCTTCACATATTTGCACAGAAGTCCTTTACTTTCAATTACAGTTTCTCAATAGTCACCATCTCAAAAAGTTCTATTCTTATCCCAACAGATAATGCTATACCCTGCACTATCTCATTCCACACACTCACAAACCTATTTCCCTGATCTCTTGCTTACTTTCTTTCACGAGACTTATCAATCACCTTATAACATGCGAGCTTATTATCTTTACTTTTTATTATATGTCTCTCATTGTTAACCTTTAAGCTCCAGAAATGCAATAGTTTTTGTTTGAATTGTTCATTAGTGTATCCTAAGTGACTAAAAGAGTGTCTGGAACATATAGTATACACTCAACCAACATTTGTTTTTTTTCTCTAATAATCCCTTTTATTTCTTTTTAAATTATTATTATACTTTAAGTTCTAGCATATGTGTGCACAACGTGCAGGTTTGTAACACAGGTATACATGTGCCATGTTGGTTTGCTGCACCCATCACCTCATCATTTACATTACATCTTTATCCTAATGCTACTCCTCCCCCAGAGCCCCACCCCCCAACAGGCCCTGTTG
Organism: Pongo abelii; assembly: GCF_028885655.2. Taxonomy (NCBI): domain Eukaryota; kingdom Metazoa; phylum Chordata; class Mammalia; order Primates; family Hominidae; genus Pongo; species Pongo abelii. The sequence goes on from NC_071996.2 coordinate 88,519,864, forward strand.
TGTGATGTTCCCCTCCCTGTGTCCATGTGTTCTCATTGTTCAATTCCCACTTATGAGTGAGAACATGTGGTGTTTGGTTTTCTGTCCTTGTGATAGTTTGCTCAGAATGATGGTTTCCAGCTTCATCCATGTCCCTACAAAGGACATGAACTCATCATTTTTTATGGCTGCATAGTATTCCATGGTGTATATGTGCCACATTTTCTTAATCCAGTCTATCATTGATGGACATTTGGGTTGGTTCAAAGTCTTTGCTATTGTGAATAGTGCCACAATAAACATATGTGTGCATGTATCTTTATAGTTGCATGATTTATAGTCCTTTGGGTATATACCCAGTAATGGGATGGCTGAGTCAAATGGTATTTCTAGTTCTAGATCCTTGAGGAATCGCCACACTGTCTTCCACAATGGTTGAACTAGTTTACAGTCCCACCAACAGTGTAAAAGCGTTCCTATTTCTCCACATCCTCTCCAGCATCTGTTGTCCCTGACTTTTTAATGATCGCCATTCTAACTGGTGTGAGATGGTATCTCCTTGTGGTTTTGATTTGCATTTCTCTGATGACCAGTGATGACGACCATTTTTTCATGTGTCTGTTGGCTGCATAAATGTCCTCTTTTGAAAAGTATCTGTTCATATCCTTTGCCCAATTTTGATGGGATTGTTTTTTTCTTGTAAATTTGTTTAAGTTATTTGTAGATTCTGGATATTAGCCTTTGTCAGATGGATAGATTGCAAAAATTTTCTCCCATTCTGTAGGTTGCCTGTTCACTCTGATGGCAGTTTCTTTTGCTGTGCAGAAGCTCTTTCATTTAATTAGATCCCATTTGTCTGTTTTGGCTTTTGTTGCCATTGCTTTTGGTGCTTTAGTCATGACATCTTTGCCCATGCCTATGTCCTGAAGAGTATTGCCTAGGTTTTCTTCTAGGGTTTTTATGGTTTTAGGTCTTACATTTAAGTGTTTAATCCATCTTGAGTTAATTTTTGTATATGGCATATGGAAGGGATCCAGTTTCAGCTTTCTGCATATGGCTAGCCTGTTTTCCCAGCACCACTTATTAAATAGGGAATCCTTTCTCCATTGCTTGTTTTTGTCAGGTTTGTCAAATATTAGATAGTTGTAGATGTGTTCTGAGGTCTCTGTTCTGTTCCATTGGTCTATATATCTGTTTTGGTACCAGTACCATGCTGTTTTGGTTACTATAGTCCTGTGGTATAGTTTGAAGTCAGGTAGCATGATACCTCCAGCTTTGTTCTTTTTGGTTAGGATTGTCTTGGCTATGTGAGCTCTTTTTTGGTTCCATTAGAATTTAAAGTAGTTTTTTTCAATTCTGTGAAGAAAGTCAGTGGTAGCTTGATCGGGATGCCATTGAATCTATAAATTACCTTGGGCAGTGTGGCCATTTTCACGATATTGATTCTTCCTATTCATGAGCACAGAATGTTCTTCCATTTGTTTGTGTCCTCTTTTATTTCATTGAGCAGTGGTTTGTAGTTCTCCTTGAAGAGGTCCTTCACATCCCTTTTTAGTTGGATTTCTGGGTATTTTATTCTCTTTGTAGTAATTGTGAATGGGAGTTCACTCATGATTTGGCTCTCTGTTTGTCTATTATTGGTGTATAGGAATGCTTGTGATTTTTGCACATTGATTTTGTATCCTGAGACTGCTGAAGTTGCTTATCAGCATAAGGAGATTTTGGACTGAGAAGGTGGGGTTTTCTAAACATAAAATCATGTCATCTGCAAACAGAGACAATTTGACTTCCTGTCTTCCTAATTGAATACTCTTTATTTCTTTATCTTGCCTGATTGCCCTGGCCAGAACTTACAATACTACGTTGAATAGGAGTTGTGAGAGAGGGCATCCTTGTCTTGTGCCAGTTTTCAATGAGAATGCTTCCAGTTTTTGCCCATTCAGTATGATATTGGCTATGGGTTTGTCATAAATACCTCTTATTATTTTGAGATACGTTCCATCAATACCTAGTTTATTGAGAGTTTTTAGCATGAAAGGCTGTTGGATTTTGTCGAAGGTCTTTTCAGCTTCTATCGAGATAATCATGTGGTTTTTGTCATTGGTTCTGTTTATGTGATGGATTACATTTATTGATTTGTGCATGTTGAACCAGCATTGCATCCCAGGGATGAAGACGTCTTGATCATGGTGAATAAGCTTTTTGATGTGCTGCTGGATTCAGTTTGCCAGTGTTTTATTGAGGATTTTCACATTGATGTTCATCAGGGATATTTGCCTAAAATTCTCTTTTTGTTGTTGTGTCTCTGCCAGTCTTGGTATCAGGATGATGCTGGCCTCACAAAATGAGTTAGGGAGGATTCCCTCTTTCTTATTGATTGGAATAGTTTCAGAAGGAATGGTACCAGCTCCTCTTTGTACCTCTGGTAGAATTCATCTGTAAATCCATCTGGTCCTGGACTTATTTTGGTTGGTAGGCTATTAATTATTGCCTCAATTTCAGAACCTGTTATTTGTCTATTCAGAGATTCAACTTCTTCCTGGTTTAGACTTGGGAGGGTGTATGTGTCTAGGAATTTATCCATTTCTTCTAGATTTTCTAGTTTATTTGTGTAGAGGTGTTTATAGTATTCTCTGATGGTAGTTTGTATTTCGGTGGGATCTGTGGTGATATCCCCTTTATTATTTTTTACTGCATCTATTTGATTCTTCTCTCTTTTTTTCTTTATTAGTCTTGCTAGCGGTCTATTTTGTTGATCTTTTAAAAAAAACAACTCCTGGATTCATTGATTTTTTGAAGGGTTTTATTGTGTCTCTATCTCCTTCAGTTCTGCTCTGATGTTAGTTATTTCTTGTCTTCTGCTAGCTTTTGAATTTGTTTGCTCTTGCTTCTCTAGTTCTTTTAATTGCGATGTTAGGGTGTTGATTTTAGATCTTTCCTGCTTTCTCTTGTGGGCATTTAGTGCTATAAAATTCCCTCTACACACTGCTTTAAATATGTCCCAGAGATTCTGGTATGTTGTGTCTTTGTTCTCATTGGTTTCAAAAACATCTTTATTTCTGCCTTCATTTCATTGCTTACCCAGGTGTCATTCAGGAGCAGGTTGTTCAGTATCCATGTAGTTGTGCAGTTCTGAGCGAGTTTCTTAATCCTGAGTTCTAATTTTATTGCACTGCGGTCTGAGAGACAGTTTGTTGTGATTTCTGTTCTTTTACATTTGCTAAGGAGTGTTTTACTTCCAATTATGTGGTCAATTTTAAAATAAGTGCAATGTGGTGCTAAGAAGAATGTATATTCTGTTGATTTGGAATGGAGAGTTCTGTAGATGTCTATTAGGCCTGTTTGGTCCAGAGCTGAGTTCAAGTCCTGGATATCCTTGTTAATTTTCTGTCTCATTGACCTGTCTAATATTGACAGTGGGGTGTTAAAGTCTCCCATTATTATTGGGTGGGAGTCTAAGTCTCTTTGTAGGTCTCCAAGAACTTGCTTTTTGAATCTGGGTGCTCCTGTATTGGGTATATGTATATTTAGGATGCTTAGCTCTTCTTGTTGAATTGATTCATTTACCATTATTAAATGGCCTTCTTTGTCTCTTTTGATCTTTGTTGGTTTAAAGTCTGTTTTATCAGAGACCAGGATTGCAACCCCTGCTTTCTTTTTTTTTTTGCTTTCCATTTGCTTGGTAGACCTTCCTCCATCTCTTTATTTTGAGCCCATGTGTGTCTTTGCACATGAGATGGGTTTTCTGAATACAGCACACCGATGGTTCTAGACTCTTTATCCAATTTGCCAGTCTGTGTCTTTTAATTGGAGAATTTAGCACATTTACATTTAAGGTTAATATTGTTATGTGTGAATTTGATCCTGTCATTATGATGCTAGCTGGATATTTTGCCTGTTAATTGATGCAGTTTCTTCATAGCATCGATGGTCTTTACCATTTGGAATGTTTGTGCAGTGGCTGGTACTGGCTGTTCCTTTGCATGTTTAGTGCTTCCTTCAGGAGCTCTTGTAAGCTGGGACTGGTGGTGACAATATCTCTCAGCATTTGCTTGTCTGTAAAGGATTTTATTTCTCCTTCACTCATGAGGCTTACTTTGGTTGGATATGAAATTCTGGGTTGAAAATTCTTTTTTTTAAGAATGCTGAATATTGGCCCCCACTCTCTTCTGGCTTGTAGGGCTTCTTCCAAGAGATCCACTGTTCGTCTAATGGGCTTCCCTTTGTGGGTGACCCGACCTTTCTCTCTGGCTGCCCTTAACATTTTTTCCTTCATTTCAACCTTGGTGAATCTGACAGTTACGTGTCTTGGAGTTGCTCTTCTCAAGGAATATCTTTGTAGTGTTCTCTGTATTTCCTGAATTTGAATGTTGGCCTGCCTTGCTAGATTGGGGAAGGAAGTTCTCTTGGATAGTATCTTGAAGAGTGTGTTCTAACTTGGTTCCATTCTCCCCGTCACTTTCAGGTACACCAATCATATGTAGATTTGGTCTTTTCACATAGTTCCATATTTCTTGGAGGTTTTGTTCATTTCTTTTCACTCTTTTTTCTCTAATCTCGTCTTCTCGCTTTATTTCTTTAATTTGATCATAAATCACTGATATCCTTTCTTCCACTTGATTGAATTGCTTACTGAAGCTTGTGCATGCTTCACAAAGTTGTCATACTGTGGTTTTCAGCTCTATCAGGTAATTTAAGGTCTTCTCTACATTGTTTATTTTACTTAGCCATTCATCTAACCTTTTTTTCAAGGTTTTTAGCTTCCTTGCAATGGGTTAGAATATGCTTCTTTAGCTCGGAGAAGTTTGTTATTACGGACCTTCTGAAGCCTACTTCTGTCAACTCGTCAAACTCATTCTCCATCCAGTTTTGTTCACTTGCTGGCAAGGAGTTGTGTTCGTTTGGAGGAAAAGAGGCATTCTGGTTTTTGGAATTTTCAACATTTCTGCTCTGGTTTCTCCCCATCTTCATGGTTTTATCTACCTTTGGTCTTTGATGTTGGTGACCTACAGATGGAGTTTTGGTGTGGATGTCCTTTTTGTTGATGTTGATGCTATTCCTTTCTGTTTGTTAGTTTTCCTTCTAACAGCCAGGCCCCTCAGCTGCAGGTCTGTTGGAGTTTGCTGGAGGTCCACTCCGGACCCTGTTTGCCTGGGTATCACCAGTGGAGGCTGCAGAACAGCAAACATTGCTGCCTGATCCTTCCTCTGGAAGCTTTGTCCCAGAGGGGTACCCACCTGTATGAGGTGTCTGTCAGCCCTTACTGGGAGGTGTCTCCCAGTCAGAGTACACGGGGGTCAGGAACACACTTGAGGAGGCAGTCTGACCATTATCAGAGCTTGAACACCATGCTGGGAGAACCACTGCTCTCTTAGAGCTGTCAGGCAGGGATGTTTAAGTCTGCAGAAGCTTTCTGCTGCCTTTTGTTCAGATATGCCCTGCCCCCAGAGGTGGAATCTAGAGAGGCAGTAGGCCTTGCTGAGCTGCAGGGGACTCTGTCCAGTTTGAGTTTCCCTACCACTTTGTTTACACTGTGAGCATAGAACTGCCTACTCAAGCCTCAGCAGTGGCAGATGCCTCTCCCCTACCAAGCTTCAGCATCCCAGGTCGATCTCAGACTGCTGTGCTAGCAGCCAGCAAGGCTCCAGGGGCATGGGACCCGCTGAGCCAGCCATGGGAGGGAAGGTCCTGGTCTGCTGGTTGTGAAGACCATGGGAAAAGTGTAGTATTTGGGCAGTAGTGTACCGTTCCTCCAGGTACAGTCTTTCACAGCTTCCCTTGGTTAGGAAAGGGAAATCCACCGACATCTTGCTCTTCCTAGGTGAGGCGATGCCCTGCCCTGCTTCAGCTTGCCCTCCGGTTGCACCCACTGTCCAACCAGTCCCAATGAAATGCACCAGGTGCCTCAGTTGGAAATGCAGAAATCACCTGTCTTCTGTGTCAGTCTTGGTTGGAGCTGTTTGTTTACCATAAGCAATCAGTCCATAGGCAGTTAGACTAAAAACATTCCCTAAATAAGAATTCTTCCAATAACAAAAATAATCAATTTTCCAAGTAATTGTTTATCAACATGTATATAAGAATATTAGACTGGGTTATCTGTCTTTTTCCCTTCCCAGGAGCACACCCTCCCCTTAGCACAGAAAAGAAATAGTTTGCAAGCCAGCTGCTTCATTCCTTCCTTTTTAGTCTAATTATTTAAATTTGCATATATTATTTTTTCACTATCATATATTCACCCCTTACCTTTTCTGTTCATTTAATTAATATTTTAAGAAATAAATATAAATTACTATTCTATTCATTTTGATACATAAGAGAATTTTTCCACTGTGTTTTACAATATTCTACCAAAGTAAATAAACTTTTTTCCTCAGAATTTATTCCAAGAAGTGACAAAATCCCAGGAAACAAATTTGTTTTGTACCTTATGAACACTATTATGCTTTTAAGTTTCTATTTCCATGTTGCTATGCTTTACATATCTGATAAAGTATTCAGTGTAATAATCCCAACTTGGCTTTAAATTGCCTTCTAACTTTCACTAGATTTTTCCAGGTTCTCATAGAACTTATTTTTATTAGTTTAAAAATTTCTCACTGTTTCTAGGTATCCAACAACTATGAAGAGTTCTCAACTAATAGGTAACAAGAAAACAGGAACCTAAATCATATGGTCACAAGGAAATAAATCTTGCCAACAGGAGAGCTTGGAGGGGGACCTTGAGCTTCAGATACATTGAAGTCCTGGCTCACATATTTGATTTCAGTCTGGTAAATTCCTAAGCAGAGGAATCAGCAAAATTATATCTGGAGTGACCCTAAACATGTGTTAAGTGCTAGGTTTGTAGTAAGTTGTTACACAGAAATAAAAAAACTAATGCAAATTTTGGTGCTAAAAGTGGGATGGTGTTCTAGCAAATACCTAAAAATGTTGCAGTGGCTTTGAACTGGCAGTGGGTAGGAGCTGAAAGAATTTTGAGTAGTGTGATAGAAAACACCTAAATTGGCTTTAAAACCCTGTTAAAAATGCTGCTGGTAAGAACTAGAAGGAAGTGAAGAATGTGCTACGGGAAACTGGAGAAAGGGGGATACTTGTCATATAGTGACAGTAAGCTGAGTAAAATTGTGTCCTGCAATTACGTGCAAAGCAGAACTTGTAAGGAACAAATTTGATATATAGTTTAGCAGATTTTCAAGAAAACTGTTGAAGAAGCTGATTTTTTTCTTGCTGCTTATTATAACATGTGAGAGGAGAGAGATATATTGAAGAAAAAATTGTTGAACAAAACAGGGACCAAGACTAGGTGATTTTGAAATATGCAGCCCCTCTAGCTGGTAACAGATGCCAAAAGTCAGAAATGACTCCTGAACATGTGGCAAGGAGAAATGACAGATTTTGTTGAAACCCTAGGAAGATCAAAAGATCATAGATTCGGTATAGAAAACGTTTTTTAACAAATAATGTGACTCATGGATTGCAACCAAACCAAAGAATTTCTAAAGCTTAAGGAAACTGACTCCCATTCCTCTCTGCAGAAGGCGGTAATAGTAACGGCATTGCCTTTCAAAGATCTGTGGCTGTAACCTTTGCCTAGTGGAATAAATACCAGTGAAGTCTAAGAAGGTTCCCAAAATTCTTTAGAAAATTGTTTATACGGAGACACTCCCAACTTGTATCAAAGAAACAGGGAATGTATAAAATGGAAAGAGATTGTCAGACCATCAAAATCTACTGGAGGGAAGTAAGTTGATAAAACTCAACTGCAAACATACTGACCTTTATGACAAAGGATGACTCAGAGAGCAAAACCAAGAACAAAGGAAGTAGAATGGAGAGCCAAAGAAAATTATTCTCAGACCTTAAAGTCTAAAAAATGGAGTCCACACATTTGCCTAGCTTGATTTCAGAACTGCTGTGCACCAGTGACTCTTTTGTGTTTCCATTTGCCTCCCTCTTTGATGTGTTTAAATCAATGTCTAAAGTTGTTTATTTTATGCTTGTCTTACAATGTACATTGGTAATGTTGTCAAGTTTCACAGTCCCACAGATGGCTAAGAACTGTGTCTAGGAGTTGAATTTAGTAGCTTACACTTAGAAACCTCACTCACACCTAACTTACATTATTTAAATGATGAGATTTTAGATTTTGAGTTGATGCTATTATATAATAGTGTTAAACTCTTGGGTTTTGGGGAGGGTGTATGCTGCATGTGGGAGGAAGACAAGTTTTTTAGGGCCATAAAAAAGGCTGTGCTAGGCAAAATTTTAAGAGATTCGATTGAACTTTTATTTGATTTTTAAAATCAAATGTAATAATTTGTTATTGATAAATAATTCTACCTATTTACATGCATTTTCTAATTAACATTAAATTAAATTTTATTATCTATTGTTTGTTTATGATTACAGGATTCCTATATGAGCTTATAAGCCATGTTATTAAAAAATTCAATGCTCTTACTTATTATTTGTTTCTTTGAGCTAGAGAGTGCTGAGAGTGGTGTGTTAAAATCTCCAGTAATTGCTTATTTTTATATTTCTCCCTGTGGTTTTGTCAATTACTTTTAAGTGTTATATTTTTCACTTCACATATTTTCAAAATCATAACATTTTTAAAATTATGGATTATTTTACCAATATTCTCCACATTTCTTAGGGTAATATATAGACAAATACTTTTAGATATTTATTAAGATTGCTACACCAGCTATGTTCTACCTCAGTTTTTATGGTTTTTACCAGCATTGAGATTTTCTACATAATCATGTCTTTCATTTTTTATGTATCTTTTATATAGCTTGTATTTTTCGATTCTTAAAATTGAATCTAATAATTTGTTCTTGATAAATAATTCTACCTCATTTACATGCATTTTCTAATTAACATTAAATTGAATTTTATTATCTATTGTTTGTTTATTATTACAATGCCCACTAGAGAATCTTTACAGGCTTAACTAAACATTCAAACTCACAGTATTAAAAAGGTCACATTTGGCATCAGATTTAGTTAAAAGGATGTAGGAAAGAAAGTATCAGGTATTCTTTACCTTAGAAGTGGTCTTTGAGGCTGTTTACACAGCTATTCACAATCTGTTCTCTGATCTCTCAAGTAAGCTCAGGAGAAAAAAGACCAGAATTACACCCATGATGTGAGATTAATTTGGGTTTGGAAAGCCCTTGCTATACATGAGCCAATATCTCCTGTGGCAACCAGAAGAATAGTTACTACAAAGGCACGAGCTGCATCATCAGGAAAACACAAAATTCTGGCTACGTCATGATACTTGTAGTTTTCATAAGTTCAGTTGCAATTTACTAACCAGTGGCCAATTTTACTGTAAGTAATGCTGCCTTCTGATAGAGTTCCTATTCCAATTTTATCAGGTTGACTGAGAGTAAAAGGTAGAAAGTTAATAAGTTAAATTTCTTCCAAAGAATAGAAAGATTTCTTAAGCTTAACCAAAACCACATTTTCTTTTTCCCCTGCTTTCTCCTTTTCTCCCTTAAGTGCTTATGTCAAAATATTTATATAATATTTTTATTGTTTGAAAAATTCTATATTATTATTTTGTTCTGATTACTCCTAATATAACCCATATTAAGTTATTTTTGCCTATTTATTTCTTAAGCTTAGCAATATTAACATTTCATCCAGAAACTAGAGAAGCATCCTTTCATTGCTTCTCTCTGCCCATTCTCTAGCATTGTATCACTAAAACATTTTAGCTAGGAAAGCTGTAGATATTTTATTCTCTTTCTTAATGTCATTGCTTATCTATCAATAAGCTTTGCTTATTGAATTACTTACTTTTTCTTCTCATAATTCTATTGTTCTCCATAACTTATTTCTTCCTTTGCCATAATACTTACTCCAAGAATGTTTTCATAGAGGATCTTCATGTAATAAATATTGTGAGGTTGTTTATGCTAGAGACTACTTTCATTTCTTCTGTTCATTTAATTAGCAGTTTACCTGGATGTACACATGATAGTCATGTTTTCTTGAATAAGTGTGATACAAAGAATTCTAGAATGGTCTCCAATATTCCTGTTCCTTGGAGCACATAACCTGTGTAATTTCCTAACCTTGAGTGTGAGCAGTGCCTGTGAATGTGATAAGACATTACTTCTGTAATTAGGTTATATTACATGTCAAAAGTAAAGACGTGATTAGGTCTCCAGTCAATTAACTTAAGCTAATCAAAAAGAAAATTATCTTGAGTGGTCCTGAGCTAATGAGGTGGCCATTTTCCAAGATGACTTAAAGGTCAGAAATTGGAAGAAGACAGAAAAATGTTTATGTTGGCCTTGAAGAAATAAGCTGCCATGTTGTAAGAGGGGCCAAATGGTAAAGATGAAGAGTGGCCTCTAGAGCTACAAGCAATTCCTGGCCAGCAAGGAAATGGAGATCTTAGTTATGCAACTGCAAAGAACTCAATTCTACCAACAGGCTGAATGAGCTTGGAATAGAACTCTGAGCTTCAGATGAAAAGACAGCCTGAATGACAACTTGATTTTAGCTTTGGGAGATCGTGAGCAGAAGGTCCAACCTACTCCTACACAGACCCCTGATCCATGAAAATTGCAAGATAATAAATTTGTGTTATTTTTTAAAGAAGATAGTCAGTGGTATGGATTGGATTTGGTCTTCCCAAAATATGTATTAAGTCCCACCTCCCAGTAGCTAGTATCTGTGAATATGACCTTATTTAGAAATAGGGCCTTTGCAGACGTAATCAAGTTAAGATAAGGTCACTAGGGTGAACCCTTTACCAATATGACTGGTGTCCTTGTAGGAGGAAAATTTGTACACAGATACTCATGGAAAGGAGAATGTCATGTGAGAAGACACTATGTGATGATGGAAGCAAAGAACATTGAGGATTGCTAGTATAGTAAGTCAGCAGAAGCCAGGAAGAGGCAAAGAAGGATTTTCCCCTACAGATTTCAGAGAGATAGCCCTATTAACACCTAGATTTCATATTTCTAGCTTTCAGAACTATGAGAAAATAAACTTATGTTGTTTTAAGCTACCCAGTTTGTGGTACTTTGTTAATCAGTGCTAGAAAACCAATACAGTAAGTTTGTGGTAATTCGACACACAGCAATAGAAAACAAATACAGCAGATTTTATGGAGCAGTCTGATGTCAAGTTCATTATTCTTTTATTACTTTTCAGAACATTTTAGAGTATCCTCACTTATATGTGAAATCCCTCGCATTTTTAACTTTAAAATATTGTTTCTCATTTGTTAACTTAATCATGTGTGACATTTGCAATTATTTTCAACAAAAGACTGTCTTTCTTTAATTCTTGGAAACTTTTGCTTATTATTTCTATGAAATTGTGTGTATTTATTCTTTCACTGTATATTTATGAAACATACAGACTTCTATTCATTATATATCACATTTCTGAAATTATATATTTTTATTTTATTTATTTATTTATTTATTTATTTGAGATGGAATCTCAGTCTGTCACCCAGGCAGGAGTGCAGTGGTGTGATCTTGGCTCACTGAAACCTCCGTCTCTCAGGTTTGAATGCTTCTCCTGCCTCAGCCTCCGGAGTAGCTGGGACTACAGGCACATGCTACCATGCCCCGCTAATTTTTTGTACTTTTAGTAGAGATGGGCTTTCACCGTGTTAACCAGGATGGTCTCGATCTCCTGATCTGGTGATCCACCCACCTCGGCCTCCCAAAGTGCTGGAATTACAGGTGTGAGCCACTGTGATACAGTATATGTGTGTGTGACTTGTGTGTGACTTGTGTGTGAATTTGTGTGTATGTGCATATATAATTTATATCATGACAATAATATTAATAGTAAGATATTTATCTAACACCCAGTTTAAGATTTAGAATGCTAACACCCTTAAAATAGCTTGTGTGCCCTTCCATAAATATTCATTTTATAGACTATCCAATGTTGATTATTTGAGAGGACACCTTTTGTACAAATATGCCATTTGTCAACAACTAGAGGTCCCATATTTAATTTCATGGATTAATTTAAGCAATACATTTTCTCATTTAAAGTTAGAATTCCTAATTAAATCTTGGCTATTTCATATTCTAATTACTAGGGCTTCCCTCTAGGGTTGAAATGTTTGGCTGGTTGAAATTTTTTTAAAAAAAAGGAGGTACATTTTCTCTTCTCTATTTTTGATTTTTCTAATCTATTAAAAACCTCTTTAATGACAGTCTGAAATTATCTAAAGCTCTTACCTCATTGGCTTAAAATATCACCCCAGTACTCCATTTCAATAAAACATTTTCCTTGTTTTGACTGTCAGTGGTTGCAAACTGTTGACGAGGACCGAATTCAAAAGATTAAAACTATAGATGGGATTTGTTTACTATGCATAAGAAGTTTAAAAATTATGTTTGAATACCTTTATATACACATGAAACACAATCTCCAACAAACCTTGTCTCTTCCAATGCCCACTGTAGTCACTTGAGTAACATGCTTTATTCATGAATATAATAAAATATATACTTTTTGGATTAGATAGCAATCTTGGAGGCTAAGTTTAGGATCAGCAAAGGCCTGGGGAAAAGCCAAGGTCTCTCAAGCCTTTATTGTGCATTTTGGTCATTTGATATAAATCATCATTTATGTTATTCTCAAACCAATTAAGAATTAGGTGGAATAAAAATCAGCAAGTGAACAAAACCTATACTATTCCTTTAAAATTCTGTTTTGGTCTAAATTTACACTCCCCTTTTTTATCCCTCTATACCTTTCATCCAGTGTAGATTTAGATACAACTAGTATTGTTTCTAATTGTATATATCTTATATATAATTATATATATAATACATATAATCTTATATATAATTTTTTATTTATAAACTATTTTAAAGATTCATCCATGTACTTCTGTGTCCATTGAATCCATTGTTTCTATTTGGGGCGTAGACTCCATGTGGTAATTATTTCACACTCTCACCCAGTCATAACACTAATATTGTCTCCAGCTCCTTTGCACTAATGCTTAAACATTGTTATGCATGTCTCTTATAGGCCTATGTGAGAAGTTTGGTAGGAGAGAAAGATGGAATATATACACCCAGGAGCATAATAGCGAGGAAACAGAGTACCATTATAATTAAGTACACTGACTAGTGCCAGACTGTTCTCCAGAATGGAAGTGCCATTCTACATTCCCTAAGGGAGAGTATTGTTTTATATATTTTTGCATCCCAGAACACTTGGTTAAGTTCTATATAAATGCCCTTATCCTCCTACACCTGTGTCTCCTGAGTAAAAGGTCTGTGTATCAATAGGAGATAACTGACAAAAGGTAAAGTTATAATTACTCTAATGCATGCAGATTCTGTGGATATATAGCGAAAGCAACAATCTGACAATGGAGAAGCGAAACCTTAAACCCTGAGATGAATCTAGGAGACAGAAACATCAATGGTTCTTTGTATTTTAGAACTGTCCCTGCAGCCTTCCACATAAAGGGAAATGCTGTGATGTGGCTCTCCTAATCTGTGCTTCCAAACTGTTACAAGCATCATAAATTTAACTGACTGCTGGGTCTGCAGTACCTCTTTAGAGAGCTCTGCCATGAATTGCTTGCAATTTCTTTTAACCTCACTGAGAGATCTATCAAAAAATGCAAGGGACACCCCCAGTTTCTATATCTCTCTGGCAAAACATTCCCAGATATCTTCCATATCTCCATTCTCAGTTATTCTATGGGAATGGGAGGAAGGCCATCTAACTGGGGTCATGGGCAGACGGGGAAACATTAGATAAATTGTCCTCAAGCAGTCAGCCAAAACCAAAAATTAGACTCAATTATTTAAACTGAACTGGGTACCCTACAGTTTACCAGCCAGCTGCAAGGCTAATAAGAGACAGTTTCCAGCAGTGCCTCTATTTCATATAAGTCAGAGATCTCATATTAGTTACATTAATCAGAGTGGCCAATAGAGTGGCTTACATGTGGGAAGACTTGCCAGAGGCCAAAAGAGTGTAGAACAGAGAGGTAACTGTTATTGAGAGACATTTATCTAGAAGTGTCTTGCATTTCTACACTGATGGTTTTTGTTCAAACTATCTTTTCAATGATGTTTATATAGCAAACTACCTTGGAACATAGAGACTATATTGGTTAATTTTATGTATCAACTTGTTGGGGCTAAGGATATCCAGATAGATGGTAAAACATTACAATTGACCCTTGAACAGCAAAGGTTAGAATTATATGGGCCCATTTACTAACAGGTGTTTTTAAACCAAACCTGGATCAAAAATACAGTATTTTCAGGATGTGCAACCTGCTATATGGAGGGACAAATTTTTCTCTATGTAGATTCTGAGAGGACAAGCTGCAAGACTTGAGTAAGTACAGATTTTGGTGTACACAGGAATCCTAGAACAAATCCCCTTCATATATGGAGGACAACTGTATTTCTGGGTGTGTTACTCTGGTTCAATGGAGTCACCTAAGCTACTACTTTTGAGTGGAGCCCAGAACTAGAGAAGGCTCTGCAGCAGGTTTATGCTTCTCTGCAACAGATTTAGGCTGCTAATTATTAGGCCATATGCTTTAGCAGATCTATGGTGCTTGAAGTGGCAGTGGCAGATAGGGATGTTGTTTGGGCCTGTGGAAGGTCCCTTCAGGTAAAATGCAATGTAGGCTTTTAGGATTTTGGAGAAAGGCCCTGCCATTATCCACAGATATCTACTCTCCTTTTAAAAGATAATATTGGCCTGTTACTAGGCCTAAGTAGAAACTGAATGCTTGACCTTAGGCCGCCAAATTACCATGAGACCTGAGCTTCCCATCATTAATTTGTTGGGCATCCACAGCAACATTCCATCATCAAATGGAAGTTGTGCATGGGTGAATGGGCCTGAGCCCATTGGTCTTTTATATAACTTGTCTTGAAGACACAAGTAAGTTATATAAAAGAGTGGCCTAAATGTCAGTGGAACCCACTTCTGCTATGCTGCATTCTCTCTCCCAGCTTACATCTAAGGTCCTATGGGAAGTTACCTATCATCAATTGACAGAGAAAGAGAAGAATCGGGCCTATTTTACAGATGGTTTTATACTATATGCAGACACAACTCAAAAGTGAACAGCTCTCTCTGGGATACTTCTGAAGGACAGTAGTGAAAGGTAATTTTCGGTGGGAAAAACTTTAGGTAGTGCACATGATTGTAAACTTTGCTTGGAAAGAGAAATGACCAGATATGTGACTATATACTGATGCATGGTCTATAGCGAATAATTTGGCTAAATTGTCAGAAACTTCAAAGAAACCTGATTGAAAAATTAATGACAGAAACATTGGTGAAAACATATGTGGATAGACCTGTATAAATGGGGAAAGAACGTGAAAACATTTGTGTCCCATATGAATGCTCACCAAGAGGTGACCTGAGCAGAAAAGGACTTTAATTATCAAATGGATAGAACAACCCATTTTATGGATATTAATCAGCCTATTTTCCCAACCACTCCATCATTGCCCAGTGGGGTCATAAATAAAGTGGCCATAGTGGCAAGCATGGAGGTTATTCGTAGGTTCAGCAACGTGAACTTTCACTCACTATGGTCAACCTATTGAACTTCAACTCACCACTGCTTAGTGTCCAATTTGCTAGGACCAGAGACCAACATTGATACCTAATACAGCATGACTCCTAGGGGTCATTAGTGAGCTGCCTGGTGTCAGTTGGGTTACATTGGATCTCTACCATCATGGAATAGTTGTTGTCCTTATAGGAATAGATACTAACCCTAGATACGGATTTGCCTTTTGTACATACAATACTGCTGTGAAAACTACTATCCATGGGTTTACAGCATGTCTTCTCCAGTGTCATGAATTCCACACTGCATTGCTTCTGATCAAGGAACTCACTTCACAGGAAAGGAATTTCAACAACAAGCCCATGTTTATGAAATTAATTGGCCATGCCATGCCCTCCATTATCTTGTAGCAGCCGGCTTAATAGAATGGTGGAATTGCCTTTTGAAAATTCAGCTACAGTGCCAGGTAGATGGAAAACCTTGGCCTGTGGTAAGATTCTATAGAAGGCTGTATATGCTCTGAATCAGTGTACAATATATGGTGATTTTTCTCCCATAGCCAGGATTCAGAGGTTCAGTGATTAAGGGATAGAAATGGGAGTGCACCACTCACTATTATTCCTAGTAACCCACAAGCAGCAATTTTGCTTCCTGTTTCAGCAACTTTATGCTCTGCTTGCCTAGAGGTCTCTGACCTAGAGGACAGAGGAAGAAATGTTTCCAGCAGGAGACACAACAATTATTCCATTGAACTGGAAGTTAAGACGTCCACCAGGCTACTTTGGGCTCCTCGTGCCTCTTAATCAACAGGCTAAGAAAGGAGTTAATGTTTTTGCTGGGGCGACTGATCTGGAAGACCAAATGGAAATTGAACTACTACTTCACAATGAAGGCAAGAAAGAATGTGTTTCGACTATAGGTATTTATTGGAGCACCTCTTAGTATTACCATGTTCTGTGATTAAGGTCAATGGAAAACAGAAAGAACACCATCCAGGCAGGACTACTAATGGCCAGACCTTTCAGGAATGAAGGTTTGACCAGGTAAAGAATCACAACCAGCTTCGGTTTATGCTGAAGGCAAAAAGAATACAGAATAGGTGACAGAAGAAGGTAGTTATAAATACCAACCACAGAAACAAAGACTTTGTTATGAATATTTATTCCTTATATTTTATGAATACATTTGTGTGTATATATACATATATTAAGCAAATATCCTTGTTTTATCTACTGTCTTATTCCCATATTATAAAATATAAACTTTATTGACTTTATATCAGTACTATTTAAGTATTGTTAATTTTACATCATAATATTTAGGTAATATGATATTAAGAGAAGAGTAAACAGCACTGAAGAAATTTACTTCCTGTGATGGGAAAGAAAATAGTATGCTTTTGGTTGTATATAATATAGTCATATCATGATATGTGGAATTATGATTTTGTTATTGTCTTTTAGAGATTAAGTATGGTTTAAGGAGATCCATATGGGTGCCCAGTTGACAAAGGGTGGACTTGTGATGGTTAATTTTGATGTGTCAACTTGACTGGGCTAAGGAATGCACAAATAGCTGGTAAAACATTATTTCTGTGTATGTCTATGAGGGCATTTCTGGAAGAAATTGTTGTTTGAATCTGTAGACCGAGTAAAGAAGATGACGCTCACCATTATGCGTAACCATCACCCAATCTGTTGAGGGCACAATCAAACAAAAAGGTTAAGGAAGAGCAAATTCACTTTATTTCAGCGGGAACAATCATCTTCTTATGCTCTCAGACATGGAGAATCCTGGCTCTCAGGCCTTCAGACACAGACTGAATTATATCACTGCTTTTCCTGGTTTACCAGCTTGCAGATGGCAGATTATAGGGTGTTGCAGCCCCGATAATTCCATGAGCCAAATCCCATAATAAATCTCCTCATAACCATACATACACATAAATATATAAAATATGTATATATATATATTTGTGTTTGTACATTTGAGGTGTGTGTATGTGTGTGTGTGTGTGTATACACATATATAATTTGTTCTGTTTCTCTGGAAAACCCTGACAAATATAGAGAGTATCACATTCTTTAGTAAATGGTAGACTTGTTTCTTCACCAGTATAATGAAGAGAACGTCTTTCTCCCAGGTAAAGTTAAGTAGGTTTTCTTGCAAGCCCTTATAGTAAATTTGGGTTTCCTAGATTACTCAGATGTAATGCAAACCTGCTGTGTACCAAGCATCTGCTTGTGTCCTCTTCTGCTTCATTTGGGGGATTGGGGGATTGGGAGATTGGGGGTAAACCAATACAAACATAAAACTCACTGTCTTCTCTGCTGTGGTAATAAATCCTTTGTTATTGTAGAGACTTAAGCCATGTTTTGGCATCCATAAAGCTAAATTGTTAAGTTGCAAGTAGGGTAAACATTACTATATTTAACAGATGCTCATGAAGAAATAATGCTTCCATATCTATTCTTCTCACCCCTGGTATAGGATCTAGTTCATTTTTAAGTATAACCTGCATTGACAATCTCACAGAAGTACATTGTATCTAATAATATCCAATCGAATATCAAAAGATGCAATTCTCTGCATCAATAGGACTTTACCCTCTTGGACAGATACACTCATGTGCTACATTACAAAAATAAAAAAACTCCGATGTTCATGTTTTGCAAAACAGAGTATTATATTTTTACAATTATTTAATTGTATTTATTTCAGTCTGCACTATGAATTTTACCAGTTTAATTAAATATTTTAGAAATAAGGTAGATGAAAGTTGATCATATTAATTAGGTCATTCTTGTCATACCCAACTAAAACAGAGTTGAGAGGTCAGTGGGGAAAAAAAACTCAGAATACGTAACACTGCTCCAAGAATGTAATTCCCTGCCACCTTGCTGTTGAAACTGCCTGTTGTAACCTGAAACCAGTTTCCTCTAATAGCTGCTGAAACAACTGACTGCCACGCTAAGACTGGTTCTACCCACTGCCATCGCTCATCATTCAGAGCCTGCCAGCCCCTCAAAACTTTACTAGTGCCAATGAACTTCCTTTCAAAACAATACGTGTAACTTTTCCCTTTTCTATAAATCCTCCAATCTTCTCTTTTTGTTTTATGGACATATCAAAGTCTACCTGGTTTGTATGTATGCCCCAAATTGCAATTCTTGCTTCCCAAATAAAATGTTTTAAATTTAAAGATTAGTCTTTATATTTTATTTGATGTTAACAGATGTAAAAGCTACTGCAGGGATCTTGTAAGAACAGTAGAAAAAATACAACTTGGACTCAACATTGCAAAGTTTTATATTCTATATCAATTTATAGAGTTGCAAAATATCCAACACACTCAGAATTATTACAAATATTACATTTTTTAGTTAATAAACAGTGATATCTGAGAAAGAAGCGTGTTTTTTTCTGTGCTCATTTACATATATTTTCTCAATTAATATTAAATTAAGACAATATAGCTAATTTAGAGCTGTGCAAATGAATGGTATATTTAAAGAATGATGATGGCCCACTTTTAAAAAATCTTACTTGTTATTTCTTATGTTCCTCTTTATGTCATTTTAGAAATTATTTAAAATTATGTTGAATAATATGGTTGTCATACCACTTTGCTTGGTTGATATCTTGATAGATTGAACAGATTGAAACTAGTTGTCTTACATACAGACAATGTTTTAGTTTTGAATTACAAATCATTCTATACATATAGTCACATCATTAACTAGAGATGTCAGCACCCAAGCATCAGAATACACAGTTGGAGTAACTTTGACCTTTCTCAAAGTGTGGTGATAGAAAGAAAATCAGTATCACCTTTTCTTATTACTCCAAGTTGATTATTAGCAAGCAATTATGTCTAAGCATAAAAACACTACATATATTCATTCTGGTGGCAGGCGCCCGTAGTCCCAGCTACTTGGGAGGCTGAGGCAGGGGAATCACTTGAACCTGGGAGGCAGAGGTTGCAGTGAGCTGAGATTGTGCCACTGCACTCCAGCCTGGACGACAGAGCGAGACTCCGTCTCAAAAACAAAAACAAAAACACTACATATATTCATTCTACACATTTTTCATATTTATTTCTCAATTCAATTTTATTTTGTTAGACAAAGCTTAGATCAACCAAAACACGGGAAAAAAGTCTTATATACTATAAATGTGGAAAATGATTTAAGGCCAGTGATCTCTTTCTATCTGCCAATGAATGCAGTAATTATTGCTCTCCTGTAAGGCAATGCCTGATGAACTTCTGGGCTAATTAGATCAATTAAAACATGTTTGAGATACACAGTCATGTTTACTAGATTTCATTAATTAGCAAATAGTAAACAGCTATTTTAAGCTTTTTAAGACAAAAAAGATTTAATGGAGAAAAAATGAAAGATTAACTCTGAAAGACAGTACAGCACATATATCTGTATTACTTTAGACTCTCTTCCATATCAAGTAAATTACTTATGGCATGATAGTTTTTATATTCTCAATTTAGAATCTCTCTATATAGCTTCTACTACTATGAAAAGTTACTGTAAACAATGTAATAATCTTGAACTTAGAGGTTTAAAATGATTCATTGTAAACATAATAGGGCGTGCAAAAAATTAGAAAGTTGTCTGAGATTTATTTTGCTCAGCTGTGTTCATACCACGTTTTAAAAAGATGGAAAATAGGAATAAAAATATAGTTTAAAATCATTTCACACTAAATTCTAGGAAGAGTTATTCATTGTGAATTAAGAGAAAGACAACTGAGTCTCATAAACATCAAATTGTTTTAAGAATGATGGATGGTTACAAACTTATCTATATTTCTAGTGTATTAAAAAAAGTGAAAGCAATGATAAAGGAAGTTTTCTGAATCTAATAATGCCTGCACTGGTAACTGTGGGTTCCATCATAATTTTCTTTTTTTTTTTTTCTGTTTGTGCTTATGTACAAAGTGATGATAATCTTGTAAGAACCAATTTCAAACGTTGAATAGGACTATGAATTAATAGAAGTGTCACATTTAGATATGTATGACATCTTTTCAATCCTGTACAATATTTGTAAGGCCTATAGTTAACACATAACCTTAATTATCATTACAACTTCATCAATACTACTTTATTGATAGTGCTACAGGAACACAGCAAACCAGAGAGCCATTCAAAGGGACATCTACCCTTTACATCTTATGCCTTAATAAAAAGATGAAGCTAATAAGGCAAAATATTATTTGTTAATTCTGGGTGGCAGGTATTTGATGTTTTAATGCTTAAATATGTTAATAACTAAATATTATTTTTTGTAAAATATTTAACACAGTATTTTATTTTAAAAATCAAACCATATACCAATAAATATAACCTTTGCTTTCATGGAGAAAGCATTGTTTGAGAGTTCTATTTATACATGTAAACATGTATGAAAATTGATAGTAGATGACAGATGAAAAGACAGAATAAAACATTAATGTCAAGTCATATTGTGGGTGGCATTATATTAAATGCATTATATTGAACTTATTAGAATTTAAGAGAATAAAAACTGAAAAGAAAATAAGCTAATGTATTTTAAGTAATTATTTCTTTACAGAAGATATTTATTAAATAGTACTTCAGTGTTACTTTTATGTTTGAAGAATAAGTTTGTAGAGTTTAAGCTTCCTTTTAATTACAGTTTTTATTTCAGAAAGTAAAGCAGATTTCTTCCTTTTTATACGAAGTAACTATCTCATCTAGATACCTCTTACCTCACACTATATATTTTCTTTGTTGTAATAGTATATTTACTTTTTAAAGTTTTCTTAACAAAGTAACAACCATAATTACTAAATATATTTAGTTAAAATCCACTAGTTAATTGTATTTACATTTCACAAATGTTACCTTTATCAGTTCTTTCAATTCCTTAGTTTTATGCTGAAACTTTTCTAACTTGGATAAATTTTTTGAACAAGTTTTTTGTTCCTCAAGAAGGAATCATAACACTTCCCTGAGTTCCTGTATATTTAAGAATTGTCTGCCTTTTGCCATTATCAGAAACGATATTATGACTAGATGTAATTATCTTGGTTCACATTTATTTTGCCCCATTCCTTTGTAGACACTGCCTCACTGTCTTCTGATAATTATGGAAATATAGATAATTATTTCTCCCCCAAGTTATGTATCGGCTATAGTTGTTCCACACCAATTTTTCTTGGAATGTGTTCTCCTTTGTTGTACAGCATAATTTATACCTTAATTTCATGGGAATTCTGTTACATCTTGGTATATTCTTCTCCTGTTCAATTTTTTTTTGTCAATTTATTTGCTTATCTCTGTAATATCACTTGGCCTTTGACTTCTTGATTTATATTCTATTTAAATTCCACAGCAAAGTAATATAGCAAGTCAAGGAAAATGTTAATCTATTCTTTTTTTCTCCAAAGTTTATTTTAGATAGGAGGATACTTGTGCAGATTTGTTACATGGGTATATTGCACCCAGGTAATGAGCAGAGTCTCCAATAGGTAGTTTTTCATTGAGACTTTCTTCCTTTCCTCTCCACTCCAGTATGCCACAGTGTCTATTGTTCCCATGTTTATATCCATTTGTACTCAATGTTTAGCTTCCACTTATAAGTGAAAATACGTGCTATTTTGCATTGTGTTCCTGCATTAATCTGGTTAAAATAATGGCCTCTAGCTCCATCCATGTGGCTGTGAAAGGCATGATTTCATTCTTTTTATGGCTGTATAGTATTCCAAGGAATGTATGTAGCACTTTTTTTTATCCAATTCGCCACTGATGGTCACCTAGGTTGAATACATGTCTTTGCTATTGTGAATACCATGGTGATGAATATGTGTCTTTTTAATATAATGACCTGTTTTCTTAAAGTATATAGACAGTAATGAGATTGCTGGTGGAATGGTGGTTTTGTTTTAATTCTTTGAGAAATCTCCAAACTTCTTTCCACAGTGGTTGAATGAATTTACATTAGTGCTCCCTTTTTGTCTGCAGTCTCAGCAGCATCTGTTTTTTATTGACTTTCTAATAATTACCATTCTGACTGGTGTGAGACAGTATCCCACTGCAGGTTTTATCTGTATTTCTCTGATGATTAGTGATGATGACCATTTTTCATATGCTTGTTGGTTGCTTGTACGTCTGCTTTTGACAAGTGTCTATTCATGTCCTTTGCCCATTTTATAATGGGGTTATTTGGTTTTTGCTTGTTGATTTAAGTTCCTTATAGAATCTGGATGTTAGACCATTTTCAGATGCACAGTTTGTGAATATTTTCTTTCATTCTGTAGAATGTCTCTTTACTCTGTTGATACTTTCTTTGGCTGTGCACAAGGTTTTTAGTTTAATTAGGTTCCACTTGTCCATTTTTGGTTTTGTTGCAATTGCTTTTGGGAACTTGGCCAGAAATTCTTTGCAACAGTCATTGCCAAGAAGGGTATTTCCTAGGGTTTCTTCTAGAGTTTTTATAGTTTTAGGTGTTACATTTAAGTCTTGACTCCATCTTGAGTTAATTTTTGTATATGGTTAACCAGTTATTGCAGCACCATTTATTGAATAGGAATGCTTTTCCCCATTGCTTGTTTTTGTTGGCCTTGTCAAAAATCAGATTGAAGGTGTGCGGCTTTATTTCTTGGCTCTCTATTAAGTTCCATTGGTCTATATGTCTGTTTCTGAACCAACACTATGCTGTTTTGGTTACTGTAGCCTTTTAGTGTACTTTAAAGTTGGATAGTGTGATGGCTATGGCTTTGTTCTTTTTGCTTAAGATTGCCTTGGCTACTTGGGCTCTTTCTTCGTTCCATACGAATTTTTGCATAGTTTTTTTTTCTAATTCTGTGAAAAATATCACTGGTAATTTGATAGAAATAGCATTGTCTCTGTAAATTACTTTAGGCAGTATGACCATTTTATTGATATTGACTTTTCCAATCTGTGAGCATGGAGTATTTTTCTATATATTTGTGTCATCTCTGATTTCTTTCAGCAGTGTTTTGTAGCTTTCCTTGAAAAGATCTTTCACCTCCTTGGTTAGCTGTACTCCTAAGTATTTCATTTTATTTGTGGCTATTGTAAATGAGATTGTGTTCTTGATTTGACTCTCAGCCTAAGTGCAATTGATGTATGGTAATGCTACTGGTTTTTATATATTGATTTTGTATCCTAAAATCTTGCTAAAATCATTTATCAGCTCTAGCAGCCTTTTAGCAAAGTCCCTAGGGTTTTCTAAGTCCAGAATCTTATTACCAGGGATGAGGGATATTTTGACTTCTTCTTTTTCTATTTGGATGCCTTTTATAGCAACAAAAATTAAAATGGACAATGAAGGGCATTGCATAATGATAAAAATTCCAAACAAACAAGAAGACTTAAGTATCCAAAATATATATGCACCTAGCATTGGAGCATCCAGATTCATAAAACCAGTTCCTCTTGACCTACAAAAAGACTTAGACAACTAGACAATAATTGTGGGAATCTTCAACACCTCACCGACAGCATTAAAGAGATCATCAAGTCAGAAAACTACAAAGAACTCTGGACTTAAACGTAACACTTGACCAGTAAGATCTAATAGACATCTACAAAACACCCCACCCAAAACACACAACAATGTACATTATTCTCATCTGCACATAAAACACGTGCTAAGATTGACCACTTGCTTGGTATAAAGCAAGTCTCAATTAATTAATAAATATTGAAATTATATCAAGTCCACTCTTGGACCACAGTGTAATAAAAATAGAAACCAACATCAAAATAATCTCTCAAAACTACACAAATCCATGAATATTAAACAACTTGGTGCTGAATAACTTCTTGAAGAATATCAAAACTAAGGCAGAAATCAAAAAATTCTCTGAAATTAATGAGACTAGGGATACAACTAACCAAAATGTTTAGAATGCAGTTAAAGCAGTGTTAAAAGGAGAGTTTATATCCCTTAATGCCTTCTGCAAAAAGTTTGAAATATCTCAAATTAACAATCTAACTTGGCATCTAAAGGAAATAGAAAAAAATAAACAAACCACCCCAAAGCTATCAGAATTAAAGAAATAAATTAGAGTGGAATTTGATGAAATTAAGATGCAAAAATTCATACAAAAGATCAATGAAACCAAGAGCTGGTTCTTCAAAAAATAAAAGCAAGATTGGTAGACCACTAGCTAAATCAGCACAGACAAAAAGATCCAAATAAATATAATCAGAAATGACAAAGATGACATTACAACTGATCCATCAGAAATACAAAACATCCTCAGAGAATACTATGAAAAACTCTATGCTCACCAATTAGAAAAGCTAGAGGAAATGGGTGAATTTCTGGAAATGCACAATCTCCCAAGATTGAATAAGAAAGAGGATGAAACACTGAACAGATCAATATTCACCGCTGAAATTGAAACAGTAATAAGAAACCTGCCAACCAACAAAACCCCTGGACCAGAAGGATTCACAGCTAAATTCTATCAGATGTATAAAAAGAACTGATTCCAATCCTACTGAAATATTTCTCAAAAAATTGAGGAGTTGGGGCCCCTCCCTAATTCATTCTATGAAGCCAGCATCAGCCTAATACCAAAAATATGGCAGAGACCTGGTGAAAAAATAAAACTTCAGGTCAATATCCTTCATGAACATAGATGCAAAAATCCTCAACAAAATACTAGCAAACAGAGTCCAGAAGCACATCAAATTAATTCACATGATCAAGTAGGCATTATTCCTGGGATGCAAGATTGGTTCAACATATGCAAATCATAAATGTAATTCACTATATAAACAGAATTAAAAACAAAAGCCATATGATCATCTCAATAGACACAGAGAAAGCTTTTGATAAACTCCATTATCTCTTCATGATAAAACCTCTCAACAAACTAGGCATCGAGGAACATACCTCAAAATAAAAAGAGCTGTCTATAACAAACCGCAGCCAGTATTATGCTGAATGGGCAAGAACTGTCAAAATTTTCCATGAAAACTGAAATAAGACAAGGATGCCCAGTCTCCTCACTCATTCAAGCTAGTACTAGAAGTCCTAGCCAAAGCAATCAGGCAAGAGAAAGAAATAACAGGCATCTATTTTCTCAGGATAATTTTTCTTCCACATAGAAGAAAAACGGAGTGAGGTTTTTATCTTTGTGAATAAGTGATTCTGGGGGAATAGAAAAGATCTTTAGAGAGATATTGTTGATTCATTCTGATGAGCTCTG
Organism: Pongo abelii; assembly: GCF_028885655.2. Taxonomy (NCBI): domain Eukaryota; kingdom Metazoa; phylum Chordata; class Mammalia; order Primates; family Hominidae; genus Pongo; species Pongo abelii. The sequence continues at coordinate 88,545,644 of NC_071996.2, forward strand.
AATAAGTGATTCTGGGGGAATAGAAAAGATCTTTAGAGAGATATTGTTGATTCATTCTGATGAGCTAATAGCTGCAGGCATCAAGATGAAATCCACCAGATGAAAGATCCATCTGAGTCTAAGATATGAACAACTAACAATATTCCCAGCTGATTTTTAGGCACACTAAAGTAGCACTGACTTGAGGATATGATCCAATAAAAACGAAAGAATTCTACCTCAGGTAGGTTATCTTAAACTGACTTCAGGAAGAGAGTGATTATTACACTTGATTCACAATCAGCTCTTAATTATTTCATCTTTAATCCTGAAATAAGAATACATTGAGTTATCCTCACTTGTAAAAAGGCAAAAACATATTTTTCTTCCACATAAATATTTAATAGAGAAATTGTTTCATAAACTTATTTTATTTCAAAAGTGTTTTATATTTTATTTTATATTATTTTCAGAGGGAGTCTCACTCTGTCGCCCAGGCTGGAGTGCAGTGGTGTGATCTCGGCTCACAGCAAGCTCCACCTCCATTGTTCACGTGATTCTTCTGCCTCAGCCTCCTGAGTAGCTGGGACTACAGGCGCCCGCCACCACGCCCAGCTAATTTTTTGTATTTTTAGTAGAGACGGGGTTTCACCGTGTTAACCAGGATGGTCTCGATCTCCTGACCTCGTGATCCGCCGGCCTTGGCCTACCAAAGTGCTGCGATTAAAGGCGTGAGCCACCGCACTGGGACGTTTTGTTTATTTTTTAAATAACACAAGTAAGTAAGTTAGTTTCATATTTTAAAACATGGTAGTTTCTGAAAATTTAGTACTGAAATAAAATATACTTCATAATCAAATGCAGATATTTTATATCTGTAGACGATGGAAACATTGGTTTTAATGTACTTGCAGATACATTCTTTTCTCCTAGGAACTCTTTAATGGGCCTAAAAACATTGTTGTCCATGAAAGGGGTTTGATTACCAATTGCTTAAATAAGTCAACTTAAGTGATTAGTTACATTCTGAATCTAAGAGATTTTGATAGTTAAGTAATTTGTAATAGATACTTATTAATTGCCTTCTACACATAACTTACTGAATAACACAGACACTCTCTGTGGCTCATTAAATTTATCAGCCAACATGGGATTCTTGGACTTGGTTAAAATGAGGGCTTGGGGAATGAAAATTCACTCTTGTATTCTTTAGTATTAAGGTAGAAAATTATTATTGAAAATTGAATTATTTTGGAGTACATGAACCTACTTATCTTCTGAAGACAATTTGAATTTTGGTCATAGATGCTTAGAGCACATCTGGCATAAAGGATAAGTGAAATGATAAATCATTAGACAAACTGCAAAGGGTCACAATGGAGCATGTGCCCATGGATGAATTTGAGGACTGTACCCTGGGGAGTGTAGAGACATGTTTGGCCTGCTGCTTTAATTTGTCTGTACATGATTTGATAAGCAAACAAAAGGGTATGGGAAGCCTGCTTGTCTAAGTGTGCCAAGGCTGCAATCAAGCCCTTCACCCATTCTTTCCAGCTGCCACCTTTGTGACAGCTGCAGATGCAGAAGAGCTGGCTGCTGTGCCAAGGTAAAAAGGGCACAGCAGCCAGAAAAAAAATATGAACTACAAGAATGTAAACCACAGATGCTGGGTTGGAAGAATAGACAGAGATGCAAAAAAAGAAACAAAAAACAAACAAAAGCACAAAATATTCCTAGAAAGAAAAAATTAAAACGCACCCTCTTAAATAACTAGATAAGCAATGCTTATGAATTAAAATATACTACTGGTAGTTAATACAAATATTACTGTCAATTGTATGCTAATAATATAGAAATCCAAATATAATGGAAATTGAATTTAGAGGAGAAAAGTCTGTCACTTATGAGGCAAAATAGTTTCCCAAGGCACACAATAAATTTGAAGCAGGGCTGAAATTATAACCTGCATTTTGTAATTCTTAGTTAATTATAACTAATTATAAAAAAAAAAAATGCTGCCTTTCTCCCATCACCATAACATTTGTCTATATCAACAATGTGACTCATATTAGTATCATTAATAAAAAGCTGCTGTTAGGTGTGTTGTTTAATAAATTTAAATTTTTACTTGATATTTCTTTTTTTTTACATCAAAGCATACAAATTTTAATATAAAGAAGATAAGTAACCAATTAGGACGTCTGAATTATTCATGAATCACCCCCCAACTCAGCTATAAAGTTTTCTGTTTTTTTTTTAATTATACTTTAAGTTCTAGGGTACATGTGCACAACGTGCAGGTTTGTTACGTAATATATGAAATAAACATGTAAAACTTTGTTAAATTTCTTATTTTATTGAACAAATAATAGTAATATTAAAATACTTAAGTAATAATGTATATTATCATTTTTCCTGGCACAACATTCTTTCTATTTCTCAACCCTTTGGTTGTTTTTGGTCTTGTTTTATAGTTTTGGTTATGATATATTCTTAATCCTTTTAAAGAATATTAATTGCATTTTATTATTTGCATTATTTCCATATGCTTTAGGATCTGTGCTTTAGTTTTTATAGCCTGTTCTTTCTCTGGCTGCTACTGGTCCTCCTCAAACACCTGTTAGTCCTTGACTAGTCTTCCATATTTATAAATGAAGGACTATCTTGGTTAGTATTGGCATTGGCATTGTATTCTTTTGCAATGTTGGGAGATTGTAAAACACTTAATTTTCTCTGCATTATTTTGAGAGCTTTAGATGAATTATGTGCAGAATTAATCTAGATTTATCCTGAGTATTTAGAGCAGCAGATAAATTATGTGCAGCATGAAAAAGTGGGCAGGTTCTAAGGAGACAAAGCAGGCTTCTATTTAAGGTATGTGATTAGGGAGATCTTTAAGACTCTCAAAATCTCTATAATAATAAGGATGCTACCCTAGGATTGGCAGATTAAGTGCAAATGGCATACTTTCAAATTGAATGGCACTGAATTCTTTTAAAAAATGTCTTGTTAAATTTGGAAATTGAAATTATCTTAATCTCTGCTCTCCAATTTCCACAATAGGATACATTGTAGAATGGTTATTTAGAAAGTATTTCTTGGGTTTATCTTAGGGAGAAATGCTACAGCCAGTTGCTGTTTGTACATAGAACATATAAATTGTCAGACAGTTCTTTAATTCATTACCATGATCTCTTCTCTAACAGCCTGTCACTGAACTCAGTATCTTTATTGCTATTTCTTCTGTGCAAAATGAGAGTTACACATTCTTCTTAGGTATCTAAGTCAATACATCATCTGCTCTTTCTCCTCCAGAAATTTGTCAATGTTTCTATTCTGCTGATGGCACTACTTCTTATTATGGACTTATTATTTTGTTATTAATATTTTAATATATTTTGCATATATTAACTTTCTCCTCATTTCTATTTTGTGAAGGAGAAAGGTAAATTTATGTGTTCTTCCATCTTGAAACAGATGTTTATTTGCTTTTTACAGTTATTTTTCATTGTTTGTTTTGACCACACATTTGTAAAAATTATGTAAATCTGCAACCATCTTTTTGTTTTAGTTTCTGTGTTTATATTATTAGGAATATTTTAACCTCTCTAAAGCCATACAGTACTTTTTTGTTATCAATTTTAGTTATTCTAAGGTTTTATCAAATTTTTGTCTTCCTACATGACAATGAGAAACACAATGGGCAAAAGACATACACAATAATTATGGGCATCAACTTGTGATTTCATTGGCTCCACCTGGAGGAAGAATTAGGGTGGAGTTCTGGAGGATATTGTGTAAATTAACAAAAGATGAACCAAGATAGTGTGGACTTGGGTTTTAAATAGATTATACTATAAGGGGAATGCAATTAAATTATTTATGGGACATTAGAACCCTATTGTTCTCCCAATTGGCATGCATTATAATCAGTGTAAACAAACTGAATATATTAAAATGTATATGTTTAACATGCTGTATTTGGGAGAACTATTTCCTGGAAGAAACATGAATGGTGCTTATTTCCTGACTTCATCTGTGATCCAGCTTGGGCTATTATCATCTTGTTACAATCTTCCATTTTCTGATTTTTACCAAAATAGATCAAATAAATTCAAAAGGGGAATTACTAAATGGGATATATAGGATTTTTGCCTTACATTCTGACTCTGAAGTTTCGGAGTCTGTTTAATATTTTTGTGGAAATATATTAAATATGTTCATTTAAATATATTTGCAACATGAATTTTTATTTGTCCAACATTGTGATTCCTTTAAATTGTCCTTCCGTAAGTCTAGTTTTGAAAAATAAATTTTTAGTTTAACATTGTCTATGTATGACACATAAAAATTGTATGTTGTAGTTAGTTTTTTAAAGTCTCCCTAAGAATTCTTACCCTTTCTCACCAGGGAATTTTCATTCAATTACATATGCAATGAGTGCTATATTTAGAATTGACATCTTGATTCATTGTTACTGTTTTTAGACTCATTCTTTTTGTCTTTTTATATATATATATATATTTCGATTATACTTTAAGTTCTAGGGTACGTGTGCACAATGTGCAGGTTTGTTACATATGTATACCTGTGCCATGTTGGTTTAAGAAAATGTGGCACATATACACCTGGAATACTATGCAGCCATAAAAAATGATGAGTTCCTGTCCTTTGTAGGGACATGGATGGAGCTGGAAACCATCATTCTCAGCAAACCATCACAAGGACAAAAAACCAAACACCGCATGTTCTCACTCATAGGTGGGAACTGAACAATGAGAACACTTGGATACAGGAAGGGGAACATCACACACAAGGGCCTGTTGTGGGGTGGGGGGAGGGGGGAGAGATAGCATTAGGTGATATACCTAATGAAAATGACGAGTTAATGGGTGCATTCTTTTTGTCTTTATATGTTTCTATTTATAAACTATGTATCATTTTTGCAAAACACAGATTGCCTTTAAAACTTTACTAAATTTAAAAAAGGCTTTAGATTACTTAAGCCTATTTTAAAACTAAATTATACTAATAATTGATATCTTAAATAAAACAAAATGTATTGACCAGTCACGCAAATAATCCCCTACTGCTTTCTGGAGTTTTATTATTTAATCTGAAATACTTATTCCTAATGAATAATAGTAAAATACTTTAGCTTACACAGTGAATTTTCTTTATCAAAAACAATAGCTTCTTTTGCTTGCCATTGATAATCTACAGTTGCAGAGACATTTAAATCTTCATTTTCCTTCAACTATTGTCAAAGTACATCATTTATATATTCTTCACTCTTTCTTCCCTCATTAACTTCTAGCAAATGCTTTATCACAAATACTCTTCCTCTGCAGTCAACTCTTTCATGATCTCACCTACTCATCAACTGTGTAAGCCAGAAATATGGAAACTATTTTTGAGTCCTTAATTTTCCTAATTTTCAATATTTAATTAATTAATGTAATAGCCAACAGTTTCTATTATTCCCAGGTTATCTCCATGTGTACTCGAGGTTTAGATCCCACATATAAGTGAGGAATTGTGATATGTGATTTTCTTTTCCTGTGTTAATTTGCTTAGCATAATGGCCTCCAGTTACATCCATGTTGCTGCAAAGGACATGATTTCATTTTTTTTATGGCTGTGTAGTATTCCATGGTGTATGCGTACCACATTTTCTTTATCCAGTCCACGAGTGATAGGCTCCTCGGTTGATTCTGTGTCTTTGCTATTGTAAATAATGCTGTAATGAATGTTCAAGTGCATGTGTCTTTTTGTCTTAGTGACCTATTTTCCTTAAGGTATATTCCCAGTGATGGGATTGCTGGGTTGAATGATAGCTTTAAGTTCTTTGGGAAATCTCCAAACTTCTTTCTACAGTTGCTGGACTAATTTACACTCCCACCAACAATGTGCAAGCATTCCCTTTTCTCTGTAGCCTTGAGGGATCTGTTGTTTTTGACTTTTTAATAATAGCCATTCTGACTGGTGTGATGTAGTATCTCATTGTGGTTTTGATTTGCATTTCTCTGATGATTAGTGATGTTGAGCATTTTTTCATATGCTTGTTGGCTACTTGTATATCTTCTTCTTCTTCTTTTTTTTTATTTGGAGACAGAGTCTTGCTCTGTCATCCAGGCTGGAGGGCAGTGGCACGATCTTGGCTCCTCTGCCTCCTGGGTTCAAGCGACTCTTGTGACTAGCTTCCTCAGTAGCTAGGATTACAGGCATGTGTCATCCCACCTGGCTAGTTTTTGCATTTTTAGTAGAGACAGGGTTTCATCATATTGGCCAGGCTGGTCTGGAACTCCTGGCCTCAAGTGATCTGTCCACCTTGACTTCCCAAAGTGCTGGGATTACAGACATGAGCCACCACACCTGGCCTTGTATGTCTTCTTTTGAGAAGTGTCTGTTTATGTCTTTTGCCCATTTTTAATGGCATTATTTGTTGTTTGCTTGTTGATTTGTTTAAATTTCTTATAGATATTAGATTTCTCTTAGATGCAGTTTGCAAATATTTTCTCCCATTTTGTAAGTTGTTTGTTTATTGATTGTTTCTTTTGCTGTGCAGAAGCTCTGTAGTTTAATTAGGTCTTACTTGTCAATTTTTGGTTTTGTTACACTTCCCTTTGGTGTCTTTGTCTTGAAATCTTTTCCAGATTTCAAGATTTCCAGATTTCAGATTTCTGATGTCGAGAGAGGTATTTCTTGGGTTTTCTTCTAGAGTTTTTATAGCTTTAGTGCTTACATTTAAGTCTTGAATCCTTCTTGAGTTAGTTTTTTGTGTATAGTGAAAGACAGCAGTCTAGTTTCATTCTCTGCATATAGTTAGCCAGTTATCACTGCACCATTTATTGAATAGAGATTGCTTTACCCATTGCTTGTTTTTGTTGATCTTGTTGAAAATCAGATGGTCGTAAATGTGTAGCTTTGAGTTTTCTATTCCTTTCCATTGGTCTATGTGTCTGTTTTTGTACCAGTACCAAGTTGTTCTGGTCATGGTTGCTTTATAGTATAGTTTGAAGTTGGTTAGTGTGATGCCTCCGGCTTTATTCTTTTTGCTTACAATTGCTGTGGCTATTTGGACTCTTTTTTTGGTTCCATATAAATTTTATTGATTTATTCAGGTTTTCAATCTCTTCCTGATTCAATCTCAGTAGATTGTGCATTTCCAGGAATTTATTCATTTCCTCTAGATTTTCTAATTTGTGTACATAGAATTGTTCATAGTATTCTCTGAGGATATTTTCTATTTTTGTGGGATCAGTTGTAAAGTCATCTTTAACATTTCTGACTATACTTATTTGGATCGTCTTGGTTTTTTCTCTGTTAATCTAGCTGGTGATCTATCAATCTTTTCATATATTTTTTGAAGAACCAACTTACTTTCATTGATTTTAAAATTACAGGCATGAGCCACTGTGCCCAGCCCAATTTTTTGTACGGTTTTTGGATCTGAACTTCATTCACTTCCTCTCTACTTTTAGTTATTTCTTTTCTTCTGCTAGCTTTGGGGATGGTTTGTTTTTTATTTCTAATTCTTTTAGGGGCAAAGTTAGATTGCTAATTTGAAATCTAACTTCCTGATAAAGGTAGTTAGTTCTATAAACTCTCCTCTTAGCACTGCTTTAACTGCATCCCAGAGGTTTTGGTAGGTTGTGAACCAACTTTCATTAACTACAAAAAATTTTTAAATTTCTGCCTTATTTTTGATGTTCACTCAGGAGTTATTCAGCAGCAAGTTGTTTAATTTTCATGAATATGTGTAGTTTTGAGAGATCTTCTTCATATTGGTTTCTATTTTTATTGCACTATTGTCCTAGAGTATGCTTGGTATAATTTCAATTTGCATTAATTGATTGAGACTTGCTTTATGACCAAGCACGTGGTCGATCTTAGAATATGCTCCATCTGGAAATAAAAAAGATGTACATTCTGTGGTTGTTGCATGGAGTGTTCTGTTGATGTCTATTAGGTCCATTTGGTCAAGTGTCAAGTTTAATTCCAGAATTTTCTTAGTTTTCTGCTTCAATAATCTGGCTAACGCTGTCAGTGAGTCGTTGAAGTTTTCCAGGGTTATTGTGGTTCTCTAAGTCTTTTTTTAGACTGAGAAGTTATGTTATGAATATGGTGCACCATTGTTGGATGTGTAGATATTTAGTAGAGTTAAGACTTCTTGTTGGATTGTACCTTTTATCATTATGTAATGTCTGTCTTTGTCCTTCTTAATTTTCAGTGATTTAAAATCTGTTTTATATGATAGAAGAACAGTGACTTCTGCTCTTCTTCGTTTCCCATTTGTGTGGTAGGTCTCTACTGTATGCCTTTACTTTGAGCCTTGGTTTTTGTTATATGCAAGATGGGCCTCTTGAAGACAGCAGATAGTTGAATCTTATCTTTGTATTCAGCATGGTACTCTATGTCTTTTAAGTAATGTGTTTAGCTTATTTACATTCTGAATTAATTTTGATATGTGAGATTTTGATCCTGACGTTGTGTTGTTAGGTGGTTATTATGTAGGCTTGATTATATGATTGCTTTATAGTACCTTGGGCTATGTGCTTAAGTGTGTTCTATGGTAGCAGGTGTCATTCATATAGTTCAATGTTTAGCACTCTCTTAAAAACCTCATATAAATCTGGTCTAGTTGAAATGTATTCCCTCAATGTTCACTTGTCTGAGAATTTTATTTCTTCTTCCCTTATGAAGCTTAGATTGATGGAATACAAAATTGTTGGTTGGAATTTTTTTTCTTTAATGATGCTGAAAATTGTCCCCCAACTTCTCCTGGCTTCTAAGGTTTCTTCTGAGAGGTCTGTTGTTTCCCTAATGAGGTTTCCTCTGTATGTGGCTTGACCCTTTTCTCTAGCTGACTTTAAGAGTTTCCTTTTGTTTTGACCTTGGTGAGTGTGATGATTATGTGCCTTGGAGTGGTTGTCTTGCATAGTACCTCACCAGAGATTTCCCCAGAAGCAGACTTCTAAGGATATTTTACATATCTTCATCCACAACTGTGATAAAATGGCCATAGTAGCTGCAGGAGAGGTTGAGTAGGTGGGTACTACTTCTCTCTACCAATTGCTGGCAGTAAAGAAGAAGGGGGACATCAGAAATTAGGAATGCAATTAGAGAGTTTGCCAAAAGTCAAAAGATTCCTTCTATAATTTCTTTCTCTGTTCCTCAGTACAATCACAACAATAGAATCTCTTTTTATCTATCAATAGCTTATGCTTTCCAAAGTTTACAAAGCAATCAATTTCATATATACTCTGTTCTCTTGGAAAAACTCTTTGAAAGTTTACTCAAATGTATCTGTCTTCTATCTGAGAACATATGTAAAATCAGTAATCCTAAAACACTCTCCTTCTTCAAGAAATCTAAAGTTGACGTGAAATCAGAATCCAGATAAACTAATTTCCCAGGTTCTTTTTCTTCTCTAGACATATCACTTTCTGTCTATTCCAGAGCCCTTCCTCACAGATCTGAGCTGTACAATCCCCTATCTGTATCTGCAATTTTTTAAATCCATTAGTCTGCTACATTATGAGAATTTACAAAACCATAATTTGCTTTCTATATAGGTTTTTCTAGTATTCTAAAGTTGTGCCAAATTTTAAAAGCCTCATATTTTAGTAAATTATTCAAATTGTGTAATATTTGGTTATTATTTGATTGCTATTTATTATTCTCCATCAATCTGAAAACCTTAATCTTTTTTTTTTCTGTTGGGAGCTGACATAGCAAGCTTCATTAAACTAAGCTTTTGAATTAAATTTATACATTTTCCTGTCTATACATTTATACATTTTCCTGTCTATAATTTTTCTTTCTTTGGCTACTTGACAGTAGTTTCTTACTTTAGCCAGCTTTACTATTAATTTATTTTATCATTTCCTGTAAATGCAGAAATCAGTACATAAACCTCTGAATACAGTGATATAGACAGAGTTTAATATTTGTTCAAGTTTTTTGTTTTGTTGGTTAATATAATAGTGACATACAATAAAATGAACAAATCCTAGGTGTACACTGGCTGAGTTTTAATGAATGAATATTCCTAACTCGAATCTTATCAAGATAGAGACAACTATTGTCACCTCAGATGTTGCCTTAATCTCACCTCCCACTTAATTCTTATTCACACCCCTTCAAAGGCAATCAGTACTATGACTTTTTTTCCGATAAGCATTAGTTTCATCTGTTCTACAAATTCATATAAATGAAATCATTCAGAATGCACTCTGGACAAGGCTTATTTCACCAATAAAATATTTTTTTAATTTATCCATGCTGTTTTGTGTGTCACTAATTTGTTCACTTTCATTGCTGAGTAGGAGTACATGGTATGAATTATCACATTTGTTTAACAATTCTCCTTTTGAAGGACACTTGGGCTGTTCACTTTTTTTGGCTATTATTAAAGTTGCTATGAATATTCATCACACTTCTTTTTTTGAAAATAAGTTTTCATTTATTTTGAATAAAGCTGAGGAGGAGAAGGCTATGTCATAGATTGTTTATTTTTACTTAAAAAGGGGAAAACAACTCCCAGATTTTCTTCTAAAGTGGTTTTAACATTTTATCTTCAACCATGTATAATAGGACATGTTATTCAATGTTTCTGTCAACATTTGAGGTTGACAGTCTTTTTTGTTGCAGCCATTCTGATGGATGTGTAGTAGTAATTTATTTTAGTTTTAATTTGTGTTTCCCTGATGACTAATGAGGTTGATCTGTGCTGCCTAGACTTGGCCTCACATGGTTTCACAGTCAGCTAGAGATTTTATCAGAATTTATACATAGAATTTGGAGTTCCTCATCCCTGTATTTTTTAATCTAACATTTCCTTTAAAATTTCTTTCATATTTTCTCTGAACCAGTATCAAATGTATTGGGGGAATTTCCCTTGTATCTGCTGTAGGCAACTATTCCATCAGTCCAGCTAGCCCAGCAATCCCATTCATTTCTGTAACTCTTTTACCTCTCAGTCAAGTAAGAAATTTTAAAGAAGGATATCTGACTCAGGTTGGGGGACTGGAGAAAACAGTATTATGTTTACAATGTACCAAATGTTTGTTGGAGAAATGAACCCCAAACATTGGTTTTGCCTAAGCTTACCACAGCTACTGAATCCTTCCACATGGGTAGGATTAGTGGAATCTTGTATTTTGAATGCTCAAATATGACTTAAACTAGTGTAAGTAAAAAAATGAAAAAAACATTTACTACATGTTTAGAAACTTTTTAAATGTACATGATAATTTAATATTTTAGATCACAGTAAGTGGAAACTTTAATTTTAATTTAATTTTAAAATTCAGAATTTAAATAATTCTGGAGAGAGAATGGGGAACAAAATGGGTGCACATAATATAAGTACAATATGCAAAATGATTTCCATCTGCAGAAAAAAAAAAGATTTGAGGAGATACAATATTTTACATTTGTACGTATATGGCAACAAGAATCAATATGTCTTAAATTTTTATTCAAATTAATATTTTATGAATCTTTGTTTAGCCTATGAATCTTTGTTTAGCCTATGATTAAAATCAATTTCAAAATCATATTTCTTGTTTCCATTTTCATATAAAATGGGCTTTATATCTTATGTATTATATCTTATGTATTAATGTTGGCACAGCTAATCCAGGTTTTAGAAATAATATACACTATTAAACTTAAGTAATAAATAAATCTTAAACTGTGATTCTTTTACAGGTATATTGATTTTATTATATAAGTAATTATTTTACAAGTATATCATTTTGATTATATATTATACAATACATTAAATGAAAAGAATGCAATTATATTTTCAACTTACTCCATGAGTATTTTCAAACAATGAAAATCATATTAAACTTAATACCACAGTGGAAAAATGTCTTTCTGTTTAACTAAACCGAATCTTCCTTATGGTTCTGACTAATTTCATAAAGCTTTTCGCGTATCCTCATCTCTTCTGATGATTTCATGACATGTCATTCACTGAGAATTCATTACATGTTATCTTGTGATCTCTTTTTTATTTGTAGTATTATTTCTGTTTTTCATATAGATATGTCCTATTCCCCTAAATGAACTTAATATTCTCAGAGAGCTTATGTAGTAATTCAAGCTATTCCCACACAAGAACACGTAAGAGACATACACATGTGATCTGTTGACTTCATATAAAAATGAAATATATCTCTGTTTAAAAACATAAGATACCTCTTCTAATATCATTTTAAGTGCTTAAATAAATTTTCAGCATTTAAATTTAAATTCAGCATTTAAATTAAATAAAGTTGAATGTAAAAATGTTAACTTTTACATTGACAACCAAAAATTATGTTTTGTCAACGTAAAAGTTGAATTGATAGTAGGCTAAAACAAAGGTTTGGTATGAAAGCCAGCCAATGTCAGATTAGGCATGTCACAGGGAAGAGAGCCAATATGTTATTTCTGGGAGAAAAGATTCAAGAAAGGCAAGAACTTCCATATTTTAAACCCTGAGATAGATGCTAGTGCTGTTCCAAAGTATTACAGAAAGCTGAAGGCCCAGTAAATATTTCCCTAAAAAAGAACAGAGTGTAAGGTGATTTTAAGGCTACTGCCTTTTGAATATCTTACAACCTCAATTATTATTATTATTACTATTATTATTATTATTATTATTTCAAATGGGGGTCTTGCCATGTTGCTAAGGCTAGACTAAAACTCCTAGGCTCAAGGGATCCTCCTGTCTCAGCCTCCTGGATAGTTGGGACTACAGGCATGTGCCACCATGCTCAGCCAAACTCAATTTTTATTTCCTGCTTCGGTGCTTATCACAAAAATTAACGATAATTCACAGCAAGAGGTACATAAAATTATATATAGTCATGCACCACATGATGACATTTTCGCTAATAATAAACTACATATACGATGGTAGCCCTAAAGATTATAATGAAGCTAAAAAAATCCTATCACCTAGTGGTGTTGTAAACATCGTAAGTCATATCGCAACTCATTACTCACATGTTTTTGGTAATGCCAGTGTAAATGGACCTATTGTACTGCCAGTCGAATAAAAGCATAGTACATACAATTATGTGCAGTACATAATACTTCTCAATGATAATTAATAACTATGTTACTGGTTTCTGTATTTACTATACTATAATTTTATCATTATTTAAAAGTGTACTCCTTGAACTTATAGAAGAAAGGCATTAACTGCAAAACATTCTCAGACAGTTATTTCATGAGATGTTCTAGAAGAAGGCATTATTATACTAGGAGATGACAGCTTCATGTGCATGATTGCCCTTAAAGACCTTCCAGTGGGACAAGATATGGAGGTGGAAGACAGTGACATTTATGATCCTGTTCCTGAGCAGTCCTAGGCTAACATGCGTGTTTGTGTCTTTGTTTTTAACACAAAAGTTTTACAAGAAAAAAAAATAAAAATGCTAAATATAGAAAAAAGCTTATAGAATAAGGACATAAAGCAAATGTTTTTGTACAGCTGTACAGTGTGTTTGGGTTTTAAGCTGTGTTATTAGAAAAAAGTCAAGAAGTTTAAAAAGTTTTCGGTTATTTAAAATCTGTTTTGTATGATATAAGAACAAGGACTTCTGCTCTTCTTTGTTTCCCATTCAAACATAATTATATAATATATATGGAGAGCTATGCTTTTCCACTCACACAAAAACCTTGTGGATTCTCTAGAATATGTAAAAATAGCACATTAAATTCTGAATTATAAATATATTTAGTGCTAAGTATACATGACTTGCTTGTGTTTCAAAGTGCTGAGATGTTTAAATTTAGATATTATAAAATACAGATGTGTTATAAAAACCCTCACAGACTATAAGTTTTAATAAAAATATTAAATTTTTTCTTCATTATTGCTTATATCTTCTCATCCTCTCAAATTTGTGAGGGGAATCCCAGCATCCTTGAAGAGCTCTGTAGTCACTCTTTACTGTAGGTCAGAAATTACAACGATAACTGCTGCAATAAAACAGGAATCTCTAAATGCAGTGGGGATAATAGGATCCTAAGTGGCATGGTGCAAGTGGTGGCACTTAATTACTAAACACAAAGCAAGCATGATTACTGTAACAGACAGGAGATGCAAAGCTGTGATCAGAATAGACTGACTCACAGAGATGTATGGTGTTGGCTAGTTGACCACGGCTTCCCTAGAAAAAAATATAGATGGCAGTCTCTTAAATTCTTTTTTGATCTGTGTAAACGAGGAGTTCTGGATCTACCGAACAGAAATGTAACCTGTCACCAAAACAGACTCATGGCCCCTTAATTGTTTCCATTCTTGAGCAGTTTACATACCAAGAATCTCTTGATTGAAAAGGAGGCTGGGTCCCCTTGAGGCTGGGTCATATTGAGGAAGGACATAATTTTAGTATAAATATATTTTTATTTCAATAGCTTTTGAGGTACAAGTGGGTCTTGGTTACACAGATGAATTGTATAGTGATGAAGTCTAAGATTTTAGTGCAGTTTTAATGTAGTTTTTTCCAAAACTCCCACCCTCCCTACTTCTAAGTCTCCAATATCCATTCTACCACTCCACATGCCTTTGCATACCCAAAGCTTAGCTCCCACTTATAAGTGAGAACATATAGTAGTTGGTTTTCCATTCCCGAGTTACTCCACTTAGGATAATGGCCTCTAGCTCTATCCAAATTGTGCAATAGATATTATTTTGCTCTTTTTTTAAGGTTGAGTAGTATCCCGTATTACATATATATATGTATCACATCTTCTTTATCCATTTATCAGCTGTTGGGCACTTAGGTTGGTCCCATATGTTTGCAACTGTGAACTGGGCTGTAATAAATACACGCGTGCAGGTGTCTTTCTGATATAATGATGACTTTTTCTTTGGGTAGATACCCAGTAGTAGGATTGCTGGATCGAATGGTAGATCTACTTTTATTTCTTTATAAATGTTCATACTGTTTTTCATAGAAGTTGTACTACTTTACATTCTCAGCATTGTATAAGCAGTCCCTTTTCGCCACATCCATGCCAACATCTATTTTTTTTTTTTTTTACTTTTTAATCATGGTCATTTTGGCTGTGTTAAGGTGGTATCTCATTGTGGTTTTAAGTTGCATTAGAGAAAGACATAATTTAATGAAGAAGATGCTAGATCCCTTAAAGAAGGACGTAATTATTTTCACATAATTAAATACTTGCAAAAATAACGGTTACAGTGATTATCAAGGTTATGCAAAGTAAAACACGATAAATTTAAAATGAAAGCAAATCTAAAATATGTTCACAATATTTAGACCTATTAGAGAATAATAAGATCATATTTGAAATGAGGCATCTTTGTAAATCAGGACACATGGAATAATTTAATCCATGAATTACAAACATTATCTGAATTTTCTCACTTAAATAAAACATTATATTTTTTGTATCTTCAAAATCACAGCAAGAAACAATAGTTCTGATAGTTCTGATGGTCTTTTAAAATCGGCTAGAATTTTGAAAAATTACTCTGTTTTCAGTATGCAATTCCTGAGCCAAAATGAAAATATTATGAGCACCTTCTGAGTCAGTAGTTGAAAATAACTTCACTACTTTTTGTATAAAGATCTCAAATAAATTTAGAAGAAATATTTATAAGTCAAATAAGACCCTTAACACAGTTACCAACAGAAGGAGATAGACACCTAGTGAAACTTAGTAAATATGACATAAAATTATTACACTAAGTAACATACATCGTATTTATGTTAAGTGAAAATGGGTTAATTTATTACATCTAAAAAAAACCAAAATTTCAAATCGCCCACAAAACAAAACCCAACAGTTTTCTGTATGTAAGAAATACATCTAAAACAAAGTGATTAAGAAGGATTTAAAATAGGGAGATAGGGAATAATGTGACAAACATACACAAATATAATATAATAGAAGTCAGTTACTGAAATCAGACAAGGGAAAATTCAGAAAGAAAAGCCACAAATAAGGGAGGGAAGAATGGTAAGTTTTTTGTTTGTTTATGAAGTTTTTTCTGTAGAATGCCTCCAAAGATCTTTATTATTCCCACCTTCATTACTTTTGAAACCATACTAAAGATAAAGCTTTTCTCAAACTGTTCACTAATTAGGTGAAAAAATTCAACCAAACAACACCAACAAAAACCCATAATTTGATAAGCAGCTTCCTAAAATAACACCGTGATCCCCTGCAATGTTAATATGAACAACCAGCTGGCAGAAGATGATAAGGATGCAGTAATATTTTTAATTGGTGCTTGTTCTGGATACATACTAGAATAGTTACAATACCAACTACATGAACAATTATTCCAATGTTAACAAAAAAAATTCTCTTAATTCATTATAATAAGGGTAAAAAGTAAAGAAATTATATAACCACAATTAGAGGCATCCTATTTAAATGAATATTTATTCTTTAAAATTGGAGAACAGTTACTTTTTTGTGGTTATTGCATGTAATGTAACAAATGTGTTTGCTTAAAAAATAATCTAAAGTCAACGCTAGTTTCAGTTTAATAAATAGAACAGATCCAAAGTTACATGCTTGGACAGTGAGCATTATATTTTCTTAGCTGTATGATTTGATGGAAAAAAGATAGAAGACTTGAGTTTTAATATTAAATCTCCCACTAATCTAATTTATAATTTTAGAAGATAATTTCATTTTACTGAGCCCCTGTATTATTACTTATAAAACAAAAATGTTCAATTAAGTGATGTTCAGTGGTAATTTGTTCTAATATTTTGAAGGGTTTTCACATCTTAGAATATTTTATTGAAATATAAATACTCGTAATCAATCATCTTGTGTCACTTTCAAACTTTCCCTCCTTAAACTCATAATACACACATCACATATTTATATAAGCAAAGTATGTAAATTATACAGCTATAATGAAAATAAATTTGCATAAGTTAATACTCTTACTAAATCTGAAAGACCCTGTTCTTTTCTTTTCTCATTTGCTTTACTTTAAAAAATACTACCCTTGGCATCAGCTTCTCTTCTGCTGATCCTACCCATTGCCTCCTCACAACGTATTTCTCTACTTTCTCCAGCAAATTTGCCTTTCTTTATCTAAAAAAAAAATTACATTTGACTCACTCAGTTAATATCGCAAATTACTAACAGTTTGAGAGCCTCCATTTAACAAAATAACTTTATCTTCATGCAGATCTGTAATCCCTATACTATGATTAATTTGTGGATACAGGCAGGTTTTATAAGCATCTGTGCATGAAGGCTGAACAATCACAAAATCTTCTTCTGTAAAGTATGTAACAAAGTTATTACTACAAATTTATGATGTACATACCATTAAGTAGATAAATGAATGAGATAAATAGATCAATAGCAAGCCTTAACACATTTTTACTATTCTATAGCTCATGTTCTTAACATTGAACATGAAAACAGCAATTTAGAAGCTAAAAATATGGGATGTTATCTAAAAGAGGGCAGTGTCAATTAGAAGAATAAATGCTCATAAATGAATGCCCTCCTTCCCCCACAAAAAAAGGAAGAAAGGAAGAAAAGAAAACTGGAGATACCCTACTGTAAACACATTGGCAATGTCCATTTAAACAGTGACCCCAAAATAAATAAATAATGTGTTTATTCATTTGCTGAAGTGGCATTTATTGAATACCTACTAATGAGTCTTTTCTACTTAATAGTAATTAGTGGGCACTGTTCTAGTTATTGAAGAGTGCACTTAACAAGAAAGATGAAAATCTTCTTTAAAGATTTTTCTTATTGTTGTGATGAGCCAGATAAAACAAGACAGAGAAGTACAACGATACACCAGATTTCATCTTCAGTTAAAAGGGGCGCTGAATGCCTACTGACAATTCATATATGCAGGATTTCACCTAAATAGAGCATTTGTTAGCCAAATAATAAAAGTCTCTAAGTTTCAAAACTATTTATTGAAATATTATATTGGCAGGATCAGTGTTTCTGGAATCTCCAAGACCACCCACACCTCTGGTGATTCCTAGGACACATGGAACTCCATATAAAGTTGTATTCACTTCTAAGATTTATTGCAGCATAAGAATACACAACAGGATCAGCAAAGGAAGGAGTCTGGAGAAATCCATACACAGTCTTAGAATGTTCTCCCCCTCCTCTTAGAGGACCACCTAGCATGTTCCTTTCATTGGCAGTGAAAAGTGCAGTAAAATGTACGCAATGTGTCTGCCACAAAGCCCATTAGACACTCAGAGCCTTTATTAGTTTGCTAGGGTTGCCGTAACAAATTGCTGCATGGTGGATGCTTTACACATGAAAAATTTATTTTCTCACAATTTTGGAGGCTATCAATCTGAAATTAAGGTGTTGGTAGGTTTTCCCTATGTGTACGTCTGTCCTAATCTCCCCTTGTTGTAACAACATCAGTCATATTGGATTAGAGCCCACCCTCATGACCTCATTTTAACTTAATTGCCATTTAAAAGTCCTTATCTACAAATACTGTCATATTCTGAGGTACTTGGCATTACAATTTCAACATATAAAACTTGGGGGACATAATTCATCCCATAACAGAGTCCAGGGTTTTTATGGGGGCTGATCTTGTAAGCACCTGCTTCTAGCACATATCAAAATTCCAAACTCCTAGAAAGAAGGCAGGCATTCAGCATAAACTGCATTGTTTTCACAAACCGTACAGGGACAATGAACTAGTGTTATCAGTTTGTGAATGGTTTGATTGCCAAATTCCCAGGTGCCAGCCAAGTGTGAACCTTGCAAGTAGGTTTTTCTTTTTCTCCTCCTTCTTATTATTATACATTAAGTTCTGGGATACATGTGCAGAACGTGCAGGTTTGTTACATAGGTATACATGTGCCATGGTGGTTTGCTGCACACATCAACCTGTCATCTAGGTTTTAAGCCTCGCATGCGTTAGTTATTTGTCCTAATGCTCTCCCTCCCCTTGCCCCCAACCTCCGACAAGCCCCAGTGTGTGATGCTCTCCTCCCTGTGTCCATGTGTTCTCATTGTTCAACCCCCGCTTATGAGTGAGAACATGCGGTGTTTGGTTTTCTGTTACTGTGTTAGTTTGCTGAGACACATACACACGTATGTTTGTTACAGCACTATTTACAATAGCAAAGACTTGGAACCAACCCAAATTCCCATCAATGATAGACTGGATAAGGAAAATGTGGCACATATACACCATGGAATGCTACGTAGCCATAAAAAAGAATGATTTCATGTCCTTTGTAGGGACATGGATGAAGCAAGTAGGTTTTTCTGAAAAATAGTGGTGTCCGGTCTACTGGATTAAATCTCTTGTGCATAGTTAAGCTGACAAGTACAAACTTGTTTTCAATTTGTGGTACATTTTTATACCAAATATTACATATAATATACATAATGTGTATTGTGATTTTTAAACTTTGTTTGATTTGTAAAAGATACAAAAACTATAAAATTTTACAGTTGAGTCCATAATAAGTAACGTGGTCCATTTTCCTCACTACTTTTGGTCTTTTTACTCATCACCTAAACTTTTATTTTTAAAAATAACTGAGGCCGGGCACGGCTCACGCCTGTAATCCCAGCACTTTGGGAGGCCAAGGCGGGCGGATCACAAGGTCAGGAGATTGAGACCATCCTGGCTAACACGGTGAAACCCCGTGTCTACTAAAAATACAAAAATTAGCCGGGTGAGGTGGCAAGCGCCTGTAATCCCAGCTACTCAGAAGGCTGAGGCAGGAGAATTGCTAGAACCAAGGTGGCAGAGGTTGCAGTGAGCCAAGATCGCACCATTGCACTGCAGCCTGGGCAACAGAGCGAGACTCATCTCAAAAACAACAACAACAACAACAACAACAACAACAACAAAAAACTGAAAATTATCTATGGACTTCGCTTAAAGATGACAAAGTACAAGTTTCTTTAATAAAAAATGGAGAGTAAAAATTGGGGGGAAGGAGAGAGGAATCTCTGTTATCTCTGAAACAAAAGAAAATTATATATAGAGAAAAAATCGTTTTAGCCATTAGATGAGACCTCAATCTATGAAAAGGGTCTATCTAGTATAGAAAGAGAACACTAATTGCAGGCATATAGCTTCTCAAATGTCCATTTCTGGGAGGATAAATTATTGTAACTGCTTTGAGGAAAGCATGGCAATACCTCTAAGGAAAAAAACCTGTAGAAATGGGTGTACTTTTTAATCCAGCAATCTATCTAAAAGGATGCTTATTGTAGAATATTTGTAATGTAAAAAATTGAACATTCATAAATAGAAGACTAGCTGAATAAATTATGGTAATTACAGCATTAAATACCACATCCCTATGGTTAAAAACTAAATTAAATCCTAGTGTGCTTATATGTAATGATCTTCAAAATATATTGCTCAGTTAAAAATGTACCAAGTGGAACTCTGAACACAATATTTTATAAGATATTTTTGCACGTGTATAATAATACACAAACTACTGTTGTTTGCTTCTGGGTTGAGAGTATCAGAATCTAGAATGAAAGAGTGAGTTATTTTTCTTTTTACTGTGTAGATTTTTGCCCACATGTGTATTATTTTACTAATATAGAATGTGCCTTTTGTGCCCCCAAGGGCTACTAAAATGATTAAACCAACTGATAGAACGATGAAGTTTAAGAAAAGCTATCATACAAATCAATACGTCTTGGAATTTAAAATAACAGAAAGGATCAGACTGATAATTCAGACTTATGCACTCAGAGATCTTATCCAGTATCATGTTTTACTAACAATTTCAAAGTCACATGGAATCATGAGGCACAGGTAAGGAAAGATGAGGTCAGAATGTCTGTGTTTATTTCAGTTCACTAAGTCCTATCACACAATATCAAAGACATTTCTGGCCCAAGTGAACAGATAAGCTTTCTATGAGGTATGCAGGCACCTCACTTTCATGAAAGGAGACAGATATTTTCTACAGAAAGAGTTACATATATAATATAACATTTTCCAAGGAGCCATTATGCATAAGTCCATATACTTCTGTTTGCTTACTATAAATAATTCTAGACAATTAAGCACATTCTACTAAAACTTCACATAGGAAAAGACTCTTTTGTTAGCAGAAGACCTTTATTGTTATTGTTGTTGTTTTACTGGGAGATTTATGATTAGTATGTTTATAAGAGGATTAGTTCAACTCACTTGCTTTCTTTATATTCCAGGAGCACCTCAGGGAACGGAGAGAATGTATTGCAGAAATGCAACTTAACTTTTTCCTTTCCAGATGGCATGGGTGAGTTTCACAGACATGCTGATCAAATATAATTACATGATATAATCAAATATATTTACACTAGAATTTACACTAGAATAAGAAATTAGTGATTAGTATTTCATATACAATGTAGTTTATATAATTCTTTGTTCATCACAGAAGATTGCTAAAATAGATGAAAATAATGATAAATTTTGATAATAAATTGGCAAATGGAATCAGTGGATTACTGAAGTGCATCAAATAGTTTAATGATTATATCTTTAATATGTGATATAGAATCAAGAAAAGAAATTGTTATATCAACCCTTTCATAACTTGCCCCTCATGCCTCTGCCAGGCTTTGTCACGGTCATGGTGCAGAGTATGGATGATGAAGCTCTGTCCATGTGGTGGTTTTAATGTTGGTTTTCTGTTATTTTTTATAATTATATACTGGTGAAATCCAACATGAGAAGCAAACATATACATAGTTTTCAAGATTTAAGGTGTAAGAAATAATTTTACTTTAAAAAAATCATGAGCAGAAAGGAGAACTGTTTGTTGGTTAAGAATGATCCCTTGTAACAGAGCCCATTTCAAAGCTTTATGATAACAGGCAAATTACTTAATTTCTTCCAACCCAAAGTTCCTCTTTGAAAAACAGAGATTGTAATAACTGTCTCACAGTGTTAATGAAAGGATCACATACTTTGTCAGCTGACTACAACAATGAATAATACATTGTAAAGGTAGTTATCCCTTGCTATAAAATGACTTGTTCTAAAACCTAGCCACTCAAAACAGCAAACATTTAGTATCTCACAGTTTTTGCATCTCAGGAGTCTGGGCATAGCTTAGCTGTGTGCATCTGGCTCAAAGTGTCTTACAAGGCTGTGAACAAACTGTTGACCAGGGCTGAGGTCTCATCTGAAGGCTGAACTAAGAGAGGATTTGATTCCTAGCCCCATCACATGAATGTAGGCAGAATTCACTTCCTCAAAGGCTGCTGGACAAAGGACTCATGTTCATCCCTGGTTGTAGGCTAGAGGCCTGTCCCAGTTCCTTGCCATGTGGACTTCTCCTTAGATAGCTTACAACCTGGCAGCTGGCTTCATTCATAGTAAGTAAATGAAAAAGTAGAATAAGGTGGGCAAGATGAAAGCAACATTTTGAAAGTCATCACCTTTGCCATATTATATTTGTTAGAAGCTAGTCACTAGGTCCAGTTCACTTTTAAATGTTTGAGGTTACATAAGAGTATAAATATCACAAGGCAGGGATAATTTGAAACTGCTTTAAAGGCTTCCTAACTACAGTAGACTTATTGAGGAATAAGTGGGAGATATTATTATTTGTATTAACATAGTTTTACTGGAAATTGATTATATAACAGTAAATTGCTTACTCTTCACATATATAAAGTTAGTAAGCAGAAAGACTTGTTTTATAATATTTCTGGAAATATGACACATTTTAAAAACAAACTGCAGCCATTTGACTAATAAAACAAAAATACTCATTTTGCTGGATAATATTTTCTAGCTATTTTTCAAACTTTTTCCCCCAAACACCTAACATATATAACAGTGACTGAGATTGTAAGAGCAATTTATTCCAATAATTAAAATGAAAAAAAGCTATAAAAAACAGAAAGTCCAGCCCCTCAATGTCTTTCTGTGATTTTAAGCTAGATAACATGGTACAATGATCAGGACTACACAGAGATGGGGCAGACTGATCACTATAAATCATTGTCCCTATTGATGCTACCCAATCAATGATACCATAAGATATGATAATTTTAGAGATGAGGAAAACAGCAAAGAGTTGAAATAAATAGGGTTTAAACACAGGCAATCTTACACCTGAGTCTGTGCTATTAAAATTGCACTATATATTCTTAACGTCTCTTACTACCAAGAAATTTTCTCCATTTATGATGTGGTATATGTCTCATTACCTTACATTTTAAGCTTAAACTAAAAATGTATCTAGCATGACTTTTTATTTTATATTTCACTTGTGTGTGTGTGTGTGTGCATAGAGAGACAGAAGAGACAGAGAGAGAAAGAATAGATGAATAAGTTTTCCAACCAATATTTAATTTGGTCCCTTTATTTAAGGTCTGAACTACTTAACAGGTCAGAAATCTGTGTTAAGTATCAGTTTTTCAACACCACTAAGATAAATATATTACAAAGCAATGCAAAGTATAATGCAAAGTATTTTAAAGAGTGAGATGTTGGCAAAGATATATACCTCATATTATCAAAAGGTACTGTGTGGTTCCTAACTATATTTTTAATATAAGTTTTCATTTTCTCTTTCTTAACAATGGTAATTATTTGAAAAATACATAAAATATCATCAAAGAAGTTATTTTCCAAAAATATGAAAAAAAATAGGTACTCTCAATGAATCAATTAAATGAGGCTTGGTGATTTCATTCCATCTGCTCTTCTGCAGATTCTGGAATCCTTTAGAAACTCACATACATCATGAAGATTCTGATATTTATATTTTTGTTGTTACTAGACAGACTCTTGAGCCATCTGTCAAATCGATATCCTTAACAAAGTCTTTAATGACATGCCAATATACCAATCTTACCTCATCAGCAAGATGTTCTCTCACCCTTTGTCCTTAGTTAAATGGGTCCTCATAAAATTCATGTCCACTCAGAACCTCAAAATGTGAAGTTATTTGGAAATAGAATATTTACATATGTAATCTGGCCAAAACAAGGCCATACTGGATTAATATGGGCTCTAATCCTATGATTGGTGTCCCTGTAAGAGAAGATAAATGTGGACACATGGACACACACAGAGAGAAGCAGCCATGTGAAGACAGAAGCAGAGATTGGAGTGACATAAGAAATGCCAAGGATTGCCAGCAATCACCAAAAGCAGGGAAGAAATAAGAAAAGATTCTTCAAGAGAGCCTTCAGAGAGACCATGGCCTTGTCAACACCTGGATTTTGGACTTCTAATCTCCAGAACTGTGAGGGAATAAATTTCAGTTATTTTCAGATACCCAGCTTGTGGTACTTTGTTACAGGAGCTCTAAGAAACTCATACACTCTTCTGATGCGGTGTTTACATTTATGTGATGGAATTTATATCACTATGCCCTTTATTGTATCTGCATATACCAACTTTATAGCATTGAACCTTAATCTAGTTAACATTAAACCTTAATTACTATAGATTTATATATCTATTCTTCTTTTCCTGTTTATTTCTCAGGCTTTTTTTAGATTTCACATTGTAATCATTACTGTACATTTCTGGAAAAAATCCTTTAAAATCTTTAAAACTTTCTGTCATTTTAGAATGCTAATGTCAATTCCTCAAGTTTCTTAGTTTCAGTCTATTCTATTTTGAGTAATTCTATTACATTATAATATAGTAGCTACTTTTACTAGCAATTTTAGACATGTGTTATGTGCAGACTACCTTTTTAACTGTTAAATGAATTATGATCACTGCAATGTATTATCAAAACATTTTATTATGTCTACTTTCTGATGAATTTATTAATATTAATTATTTTAAGCTATCAGATTAAATTATTGAACCTGGACAATATAAGATAAAGTAGACAAGACAAGTAATTTTAAACAAAAGTTTACTTTTTATTTTTAATTTAAAAATACCTTGCTTAGAAAAAAAGAGATAAGGTTATTGTGAGACATCAGTCAACCAGATATTAATTAAAAGGTGGCATTATTAAGAATATATGTCAAATATTGCAAAAATAATCAAATGAACTCTTATGCATTCAAGAAATTAAGGAAGTGTATATAAGTACATATAGTATATATAACTACATACAAATTAAAATAAATAAAAAAGTCTATGGCTAGATTGAATCCACATAAAAGTTCATTAATTAAATATTGTGTTTTAAAGGGTATAACTTAAATTGGAATGCTTTTTCTAAACTAAAACGATCATTTCTATTTTTTAGATTCAGAAATTAGCCCAGCTTAATGAAATAGACAAAAAATGGTGATCTGTGATGTTTAATTCTACATATCATTGTGGCTGAGATCCAGCACCCAGATATTTGGTCTAACATTTGCAATGTTTCTATGAGGGTGTTTTCTGGATGAGATTAACATTTAAAACAGTGGACATTGAGTCAAGTATATTGCCCTCCATAATATGAGTGGGTCTTATCCAATCAGTTGCAGGGCTTAGCATAACAAGTACTAATTTCTCCCAACCAAGAAGAAATTCTGTCAACAGACTGCCTTTGGATTCAAACAGCAACTCTTTCTCAGCTTGCTGGCATATGTAGACAGCTCTCTGTATATATAGAGAGGAAGACACACACACACACTAACACACATAAACACATATCCCCTGTTGGTTCTGTTTTGCTTGAAAATCCTGACCAACACAGGATCCTAAAGATCTTGTATTTTACTTCTCAATTAGACATAAGGAGGTGGTAAAACCCAAACATTTAAATATCCTGCTTATATAGTTACATTAAGAAATGATAAATAAAAATGAAGAAAACCTGCGAGTATAGTGATTATTATATAAGCTAGGGCTTTGGGTTGCAAATAATAGAAAACCAGCCTGGCTAACCTAGACAGAAAAGATTTGAGAAAGCTCAGAGAATATGTAAGAAAGTCTGAAATAATCCAAGTTGAGGAAAATGGAAACACAATATAAAACCACAGATGTAGTTGGATTAAAATATTGTTGCTTGTGCTGTGACCAGACATTAACCCTGACTTCATGGTCCTTAGCCATACAAGAATCTTTGAATTAATTCCCTTTCAGAATACAAAGTCACGTGCTCTTGACCCTCCTCCAAGGCATGCCAAATGAAAATATGTGCCCCATCTTAATTTCAGTAAAAAGTGGGATTGAACATCTACCAACATTCATATATGCAGGATTTTCCCCAAATAAAGTAATTGTTATCTAAAGAATTAAAAACTCTACACTGATTATCACAAGTAAAATTGAGTTGTACTTCCTCTTAAGACAGAGTAACATGGAGAAGATATGCCCTGAAACAGCTAAAAGATAAACAGAATATAGGAAGCAACAATTTTCAAGACACTAGATCAGGGAATGGTCAAAGATCTCTGAAAAACAATAAACAAAAGAGGCGAGGCATATTGATAAAACTTAAAAGAACTTTCAAACCACAGCATAGGGAGGGAGAATCCAGATGGAGCCCATCTGACTCCCTGAGTTCAGGAGACAGAACCCAGAGCCCAGAAAGGCAGATATAGCTAGAGCATGCAAAAGAAAAGTAGAGAGAGGACAGCTGCAAGTAGAGAGAGGACAGTTTCAAGATGTGCAGAGAATTATCTTTGAGTATTTCCTGCCTATTTGTCAGAACACTGTGAGAAAACTACCATATGCCATGGAAAATAATCACTCAAAAGAGATAGTGCTGGGCTTTCACAAACAGCTGTAAACATTACCTGTTCCCACCAGCTAGGCTGGAAAAGTTTCTGATGGATGAGTCATTGGGTAGAGTTTGGAGAATAAAGCAATAATTAACCCTAAACTGAGGTATCTTCTGATCTTCTCTAACAGATCTCAAAAGTAAGACTCAGAAGGAGAAAATTGTATCCTATAACTTTAGAAGGAGCTGATTCCAGCTATTAGTCTTCAAGTCTGCCAGCTGAAGTTCCAACCATCATAGAACAGAGACCAACTATCTCCTCTGTGCCTCATCTGAATCTCCAAATCCAAAGAGAAACCACTAGATACAATAAGCAATTAATGTTGCTTTAAGCCTAAGGTTTCGGAGAAATTGTTTTTTCATATATAGATTATTAACCCAACTTGTTTTTTAGTTCATAGGTCTTTGAATTCATACAGGCAGTATTCAAATAGCTGTCCGTGGACATAATTATAGATTATAAAACACTAAATTTTTAAGCCTAATCACATTACTGAACGAGACTCTTGGTAGTCTTAGGAGAGGTAAGTGTGTTTTGAATATAGAAGGATTGTGAATTATTCGACAAGAGAGTGATCTTTGGTAGATTTCTGAGGCAAGGAGCCTTATGGATGGGCTCCATATCTTTATGTAGTTAGTTTCCTTCCATGCCAGACAATAACAAACGTGATGTGAGCAAATACTTGAGAAGCACATAAGCACATTAATGTTTACTCCCTCTTGATGCTGGAAGTCTTGAGACTAAAATGTAAAACCATATTGCCTAACCTCCTGGAGAATAAAAAGAATACATGTAGACACTGATCCAGCCATTTCAATCATTCCAGTTTATTTGTTTTTGTCTGAGAGCCCAGACATGTGAGTGAAGCCATCCTAGATGATCTAGCCCTAGCTAAGCAAGTGCAAACCCAGACAACACCAGCAAACCCAGAGAACTGTGAGTAATACATCATTGTTTAAAGTCACTAAATTTTGGAAATGGTTTGTTATGTAGAAAAGGACAATAAATAAAGTCTCCGAAAAGACCCCAATGTTCATAAAACCTCAAACACATACTCCTCTAAGTTTTCCAACAATACAACAAATTCTCCTTTACATATAAATGTCATAGATATTTTATCTACACTGTAGACTTCTTCTTTTCCATTTGCTTTCCTTATAAATAGAACTCAATTATTTGATTTGGATTTTTCTTTCTTTTTTTTGAGAATTCATTTTTTCTGACTTACCTATTTCCTCTGGAAATTCAAGCTTGTCATCCACCTCTGTCAGCTTCTCACAGCAATGATTCCCTCCAACTCTGTTCTTCTAAAAGTAGATGAGATAAGGAAGAGCTCAAAGTTTTGAAAGTTTTCTTCTTAAATTTTTCTCAAATCCATTCTCTGCATGTCTACAAATCATAAAGTCTCCCAGATCTTTATTCTCATTCCCACAAATCCACCTTCAAAATTGTTGCCAGGGTGTTCTTCTAGAATAAGAATTAGCTTAAAATTTTTCAGTGGGTTCTCATTCATGTCTGACTAGGTCAGGAAACAAAATTTTACTTAGCACTCACTAAGTGCTTTCTCAGCACTATGCTAGGTGCTGTGCATACAAGTCGAATAAGCCAACCCCTGCTCTAAAAGAATTTACATTCTAGTAAGGGGAGACTGACAGGTAAACAGATATTCTTGCTGTAATGTGAAAAAGTTAAGATGGAGGAAAGCACAGAGGGAGAGAATTTGTCAAAAGCTTGGAAAGACAGAAAGACTTCCTGGAGGTGTAACACTTGAGTTGTTTTAAAGGCTGATTGAAATTAGCCAAGCAGTGAATTGAAAGGGGCTGTCAGGCAGAGGAGACAGCATAAACAAAGATGCAGAATCATGCATGAATAAGCAGGCCCCATGTAGAGAACTAACCACAAACAGTTTGGTGTCATTTGAGATTCAACTCTGAGAGGTGGCACAGGGGAGTTATGTCTCAGAAATGGACAAAAACGGGGCTGTGAGAGGTAGTATAATAGTACCCCAAAGATGTCTATGTCCTCATTTCTAAGACTGAGTATGTGAATATTTCATAGCAAGGAGGAATTAAGATTGCTAATAGAATTAAGGCTGCTAATCAGCTGATCTTAAGATCGATAAATTAGCATGGATAACCTAGATTGGCCCAATGTAATCACAATGATTCTTTAATTGTAGAAGAGAAAGAGGCAGAGGTCTGAGTCAGAGAGAGGTTTGAAGATGCTACATTGACAGATTTAACGTGTGAGGAAGAGGCAGCTTCTAGAAGCTGGAAAGGGCAAGAACATAGGTTGTGATCTAGAGCTTCCAGAAAGAACACAGCACTTCCAATACACTGGTTTCAGCCCAGTGAGATTCTCTTTGGATTACTAACCTCCATCACTGTAAGATAATATATTTGTGGTAATTTAAGCCACTAAGTTTGTGGTGATTTGCTAGCAATAAGAAACTGATACAGAGACCAAGTAACAGAGGCTATTACACACTTTGCGCTGAGGGCAGTTGGGAGTTTAAAGTGAGGAAGAGAAATGGTCAGTTTGACATCAAAGATCAAATTGATACAAGATGGATTGTTGGGGTAGATGGTGGCAGGGAGATGTTATAAGGCTGTGGCAATGGTGCAAACAAACAAACAAACAAAAAATGATTAGCGACTTAACCGGGAGAGTAAAGTAGCAGTAGATAGAATCGGGCAAATTAATTTTAGTGATAAAATTAGTGGGACTTGGGGACCAACCAAACATGGGAGATAAGGGGAAAAAGAAGTATCTAGAAGCATTCCTCAGTTTCTGGCTTGGGTAGACTTTGGTATTGTCACTGAGATGGGAAATGCAGGAAGAAGCCTTTGTTTTTTTCCTGTTTTGGTGAAAGGTGTGTGTGTGTGTTGAGATTTGAGTAGATTGAATTTAAGACGATTGTGGGATATCCATATGGAAGCTGGCAATAGACTACATCCCAAGCTTAGATTTCAAATTTAAGAGTCCTAAGCACATGTGTGGAATTACAACAAAGAGAGCAGAGTGCACTGATTAAGAAAACAGCCTCAGGAGCCACGATTTAATAGCAATTGTCAGTCTTCCTCAATCTTTGAAAAATAAAGGGTAATTATTGATAAGGCTACTAAAATAAATAAATGTTTAAAAGGGTGTTTAGCACAGTATATGGAAGTTAGTAGATTCTCAAGAAATGGTAACTGTTATTACTAGTCGGGCCAGAAGTAAAAGAGAACAGCAGTGGACCAAAGAAATTATGAAGCTAAGTCTAAACAACAGGTGGGTTAGACACATACTGTCTCTGCCCTCAGAATACTCCCAGTCTAGTTAGCTTCTTACAGGCAGCGGCCATATTTTACTCACGGCTGTGTCCTGCCCAGTGCCTAGCTCAGTGACTGGCCCAGAAGCGTCAAGCACTTTATAAATTTCGGCTGGATGGTTGAGGAGAAAGAGAGAAATAGGATCAAGCCGCAGGAGCAGAGAGGAGGCAGTGGGAGGGTGGTAAAAAGCGCTAGAAAGGAGAAGGAAACCTAGGGGACAGAGGAGGCAGGAGGAAGGCAATGAGCCCTTTAGGAAGCCAACGCGTCTGCCTTGTGGACCTGGTGTGGGAAGAAGCTGTGGGAGCCTGGGGATGGGGTGTGGTCTATATGGGGGAAGATGTAGAATGGGCAAAAACAATCACTCGGGAATTTTTATTGAAGGGAACAGGGCTCCTTGGAGGCCAGGGGAAATTAACCAGTTACCCACCAACAAAGCTTATACGTTTTCGTTAGGATTGGCTAAGGCGTGATGGTTTCAGAGAAAGATGAAGTTTCAACTGTGGTCCTCTCAGATCAGGCCTCTCGGACCGGACTGATTTTCCCAGCTCTGCGGGCGCTCTACGCGCTAGCGGGAGCCGCCCCTCAGGAGGCCACCGCCCTTCTGGGGCCGCTACCATTGGAAGCCTGGAACGCGGAGGGCGGGGCTGCAGTCGTTGGGCTCTGGCCATTCCTGGTCAGGTCCAGACAGAGGGACAACGGGGTACTAGAGAAGGAGAGCGGGGCGGGTGAGGAAGGGGCTGAGGGGGCCTGTGCCGGCCATGGAGCTGTACCTCGGCGCCTGCTCCAAGCCTGCCAATGTCGCCGTCACCAAGACGGTCGCCAGCGTCCTGGCCGCGGACACCCAGCAGTGCGGAGACGTGAGTGGCCGCAAGCTGGGTGGCGTCGCCCTCTGGCGGCCGCAGGCCTGCTGGGGAGCGGGGCAGGGATCTCCACACACGGGTCGCGAGGCTCCCAACTGTCCCCCTTCAGGAGGCTGCCCTCTTGCGGCGCCCGGGGGCGGTGGCGGTGGCTCGGACTGTACCGGCCGCAACTGGCAGGCGCGGGACGCCAGGAGAGCTGGTGACCAGGGAAAACGGGAGGACTTCAGGATGCCCCGAACCCTGATTGTATAATTCTTCGGAGTCTTTGGTTGCAGTGGAAGTAGATTGGTCTAAACTAAACGAATACTGCCTAAAAAGAAAGACAAAACTCTCCAATTGTGTCTGACAGGGCGTGCACAAAACCCACTTTGCAGGAGTTGGACCGGCTCAGCTACTGGACCTACCTCTCGGGGTCAAGCTGCCTGTGATCCCAGGAAGCAATGCTGTATTCTATACTACGAATTTCGGTGAAAAGGTGAACAAGTTTTTATCGTCTTTCTTTCCTTTACCCTTTACTACTTGCTGTTTAACTCAGAGGCTGCATCATACAAAATTCATTAAAGGAATTTGCATCAACATTTACAGGAAAAAAAAATCCCACATCTGACCGAAGGTATTGTTTAGAATGCATATGAAGCACTTTCATCTAAATGGTTTGGACATAATCATGTTCCAGAAAGTTTAGATTCTTAGTCCTTAATTAACAATTCACGGTACCACATTAATATTCCTTATAATAAAACTTCATATATACTTATATAGGAAGTTTTGATGTACTTAGAAACATGTTTAGAAGGTGAAAGGTTATTAGTGCTAGCTGCCTGCCATTTAATGATGTGTTACGATTTTAACTGACAGTATCTTGGACCAAACTCTCTTCACGGGAAACATTATTTTGTTTTGAGTTGAATTCTATTTTACACATAAAGAAAAAAAAAAACTGAAACAGTGGGACTTAAAATGAGTTAATATGTTTAGTACTTTAACCTTACTTTAATGAAAGAAAGCCCTGCCTCAATGAGGAAGAGACTCCATAATTTGCCCCAGCCTTTCCATCCAGCATTGTCTCCAACCAGAGAGGCTCAGCTTCTTCAAGTTGAGTCTTTCACACCTACCCACAAATACCATGCTAATATTTCAGTATTTTGTCAACTTTGCCCGCAAACCTGGTATACCTTGTCTTCTTCTCCCCAGTCTATGAATCTGAGCTATCAAGACTCTCTGAACTATGATATCCCCCCATTAGCTTATTTTTGCTTAGAGTTCACATTGCCCTTGATTTGTGTGATCTCACTTACACAAACCATACTTCATCATACTGGATTATAGTGTATACTTCCCTTAAGCCTTTTCATGTTTTTAGTCCTCAACACCACACCTACCCCCAAACCTCCCCAGCCTTTGACTAAGTAGTCAATACTGAATGAGGTTTAGTACATTCTTGTTGACTGGTTGCTTTTATCAGTTTTGCAAAAAGTTCTACAAGAAAGAATTCTAAGTGGCCCACTTACCCTTCTAATGTCTATGATGTCATCAGAAATAAGTAGAACCCCTTGGTATTTGATACTTGCTTAATGTCTTATACAGTTCAGGCTGTTATAACAATGTACCATAGACCGGGTGGCTTAGAAATAACGTAAACTTATTTATCATTGTTCTGGAGCTGGAAGTCCCAGATCAGGACACCAGCATGGTCAGATTCTGGTGGGGGTCCTTTGTAGTCCTTTCATTATTACCTCCCTGCATGGTAGAAAGAAGGCTGGAGAGTTCCCTGTGGTCTCTACAGGAACATTATCTCCCTTGATGAGGACTCCACCCTCATGACTTAATTATCCCCCAAGGCCCCAGCTCCTAATGTCTTCACATTGAAGATCAGGATTGTATATGAATTTTGGGGGCATACAGTCAATCTAACACACTAAATAAACATGATTTCTTAAAACAAGTTTTGTTTCTGAAAAAAAGTATAATACCTAATGCTAGATGACGAGTTGGTGGGT
Organism: Pongo abelii; assembly: GCF_028885655.2. Lineage (NCBI taxonomy): Eukaryota > Metazoa > Chordata > Mammalia > Primates > Hominidae > Pongo > Pongo abelii. The sequence goes on from NC_071996.2 coordinate 88,578,473, forward strand.
ACAGCGCACCAGCATGGCACATGTATACATATGTAACTTACCTGCACATTGGGCACATGTACCATAAAACCTAAAGTATAATAATAATAATAATAATAATAATAATAAAAGAAAAAAGTATAATTGCTCTTTAAAAAAAACTGATCTGTTCTACTAGATTAGAGCAAGTGAACTACAAATATACCAACTTCACACAATTTGAGTCACATCCACACAAAATAACTTTGCAAAAACGTGCTTGAAATTTATTCCATTATAGGTGATATAATTCCTCTTTAGTGTATAAACTTAGAACTGTGGCTTTTGTCTCCTCCCTCAAATATATTCTTTTTACTCTATTGCCATTTTCTCTGTCGACCATTAATTCACTTGTCTACTACTTTTCAAAAAGATGTTCTATTTTTTATTACATTAATTCTCCCCAAATTTATTCATTTAATGATAATTAGGCACCATACTAGTTTCTCAGAAGAATTTTCTCTTTCAATGTACTCTCCTTCATGAGGTAATTGTTAATAGTCACCTTTTAAGGGCAACCAGTTATTTTAATTGTCAATAGAAAAGTTACTCTGGCTCAAATGGGTGGATTTGTTTAAAAGTGTTCTTAGTTTACAGGTCAGGAGCTCAGGTTTGGTCTTGAGAAACATATGCCTGTCACAGCTAAAAGTTAACATTTTTTAAAAGTTTACAGCTAAATGTCAACATCTGAAAGAAATATTCAATCTACTCCTTGACTTATTATTATTGATCATTTCCCTTCCAGGAAAGATCTGGGCTTCATATGTGGATTCACTGAATTCAAGACTCTCCCCCTTTACGAGTTCTTTCTTTGCCTTCTCAGGAAAGCAATGGTAACCAAGGAATCTAGCTTTCTGATTAGGCTCCTTGGAAGGAATTAAAGTTTAATGTTAAACAAGAGGTCAGAAACTTAAAGAAGCTTTTAAATGCAAAGGAAGAGCTAGTATCTTATTTTGTTCCTCTCATCTACCTTTTACCCATATGCAAAGCATTCTCCTACCTACCTTTCGAGAGTTCTTACTAGGGTCCAACCCAGCCAGACTCCATAGTGTTCAGGAATTGGACTGCAACTGTGGTTACAGCCAGACTGGAAACAGAGGTCACAAATTGGTGCCTCTAGACATGTCGGGATTGGTGCTTAGTGTTGTTGTGGTAGTATAAATTGAATTTCATACCTGCAAATAGGGCAGGTGCTCTCTGGTTTCCCATATTACCCACATACTCCAATTATCTGTCTCCTGAGCCAGTGCCTGATTTAACATATATTGAGCTATTATAAAACTTAGTTTTTCTAGCCCAGCAAACTTAAAACAGAAAGAAGGGATGTAAAAACAGCCTTAACACAACTTCCTACTCTCTCATTCTCTACTTTTTCCATTTCAGAGGTCCCCCAATAAGCCATTATCACCATCTTGCTATTGAAAAACTGAGAACTCACGCCAAAAAACTCACTTTGCTAATATTTTAATTCATGGTGAGATTGAATAACTCAGCTGTTTTCTCTAATGCAGCAAATATAAGAAACATGACCAGAAACTGATTATCTTTTCCTCCTTTTATATGTTAATGGCTGTTGCCTAAAGGTGTATTTGGTCTTCACACAAATAGAAAAACTTCAGTTTCTATAAATATTCTTTAAAATTGGTTCTTTAATAAGGTGAACTGCATAATATAGACCTCAGGTATTCTTCTTACTCTAGCACTCAGAGATTATTGGTTCCTTGCATTAAAAACCCCAAGATGCAATGACTCTTTAACTCAAAATCATTAACATCTAAGTTTTACTTCTACTATTTGTTAAAGTTATTTTCATAAATTTTGATGAAACATTTTGTTATTTTTGTTCATTTTAAGATGATTGAAATATAATCATAATTACTATTAATCCTTTTATCTTTTGAATAGAATATTTTGATTTGAGAGAGGGAGGAGGAAAAGAGGGAATCCTAGCGTCGGCTTTGTACCTTAAAACAAACTATATGCTATTCCCTTTCTTTTCCTCTTCTCTTTTCTTATTTGGCTGAGAGTCAGGGGCTGAAGAGGATTAGAGGAGGAACTGATTGGGTTAAGGTGAGTCTTTGGGATAATTTATGCAGGTGAGGAGAGAGGAAAGGAAAGGCAGGAAAGCATGCCCAACTCCAATTTTTCTGTAGCTGTTTTTCCCCATTTCAGATTCTTTCAGCACATTTTATTTTCAATGAACATTCTAATCATTTTGATAGATTATTTAAAGTCAAAATGCATTAATTTTACGTATTTTTGAATCTGTGTTTGCAGCTTTTTCGACCTTCTTATGGTTTTAACCTGACTGATCCCTATTGTCGACTTTTGGAAAACCAATATAAAAGCCTCCATGATCCACATTTAAAAGCATACTATAAGCGCAAAGATATTTTGAAGAGATTAAAGAAAGGTGGCTACATCACCAGCAATAATAAAGTGGGTTGAAAATTACTTCTTTTTTTAATCAATGAAACCCTTTAAAACTTGATATAAACTTGTTTCTGTACTTCACTCAGGGGGCCTGTGTCACTTTTAACTTGGTCATGAGACAATACTTAATAGGCAGTTCTATAAATTTCTCAGTATTTGAATCAAGAGAAATCAGACAACAGTTGTTGCTAAATGAAAGTACTTCTTCCTTCACCTTTTTTCTTTGTAATATAAAAAGATTATTGACAAATAATTTGAGAATACAAAGATATATTATTTTCCCACGTGTATTATAGCCTTCTTTCTCTGTCTTTAATGGCACTGTATACTTGTCAAGAATTATGTTCCATATACTTTTAAAAACTTGAGATGAAACAGAAACTTAGCAAAATTCAATCTGTTAGAACCTTGATAGAATATATTCTTATTGGAGTCGAACAATGTTATTACACTTACAATTATAATCCAATTACAGCTAATTGAAATTATTACTGTGATAACTAATTGTGTGCACTAAACTCCTTTTATGATATAAGTAATATTAATAAAGTAATATGTATATATTTTTTAGAGACAGCGTCTCACTTTGTTGCCTACACAGGAGTGCAATGGCGCAATCATGGCTCACTGCAGCCTGGACCTCCTGGGCTAAAGCTGTGTTCCTGCATCAGCATCCTGAGTAGCTGGGACTACAGGCACATGCCTCCCAGCTGGTTAATTTTTTTTTTTTTTTTAGAGATGGGGTCTTGCTATGTTGCCCAGGCTCATCTCAAACTCCGGGCCTCAAGAGATCCTCCTGCCTCAGCCTAAGTAATGTTTTTGGATAGAAATTTCTTGCTGATTAACAAATGCAGAGAGATACTACTTACAAGATTGTTAGCAGTTTATTACTCTTTATGCCAAAATGTCATCAAATTTTATGTCACTGCTATTTTTTAAAGTTATTTTTAAATCAATTTAATGATTTAAAAATATATTTAAAATATTTATATAATATTAACATATCAAACATTTAAAAAATATCCATCTGTTTTCATTTTTGTTTGTAGGTTGTATGTACCTTGAGAGAATTGAATAAGTACAGGCAATATCTTACCAGTTTAAAATTAGACTTTGAGAGAAACTACATAAAAGAACAAGTAAGTTAAATACTTAAATTTGGTTTATTTACATATAGTTTGGAAGAAATGCTTGTTTATATGTAGAGTGTTCTTTTAATAATATTTTGACCCTTTATTATTGACAAAGTAATTGCATATTTTTTCCAAGTGAAAATTTACAGTAGGAATAAACAATATTTGAATTTTGCTATATTTGGCCAAGAATGGGAAAGGGACTGGGTCATCTGTCAACACACCAGTGGTAGCTGGCATAATTCAACAATTAAATTGCTAGTCAGATGTGTTGTTTCCCCCTGAGCTAAGGCCAATAAGAAACATCTCTTGTGGCTGAAAGATTCTTAAATTGAAACCTAAAACAGTTTGAGCCGTAGGAAAAGAACAATAATTATCTATAATGTTCTACAGTGATTCAAGAATATGTCCACTCTGTGTTTGTACTCATACACATGCACCTGTATTCATTCAGTAAAAATGTTGTTCTTGAATGTGAAGTAGAATGATTGGGTGTAGAGTGAATGGTTATGGATAGTGACTTCCTTTTGATTTTTGACTCAAAGATGTGTGTGTGTGTGTGTGTGTGTTTGTGTGAATTCAGATTTTAGGGTCAAGAGGTTTGGATCGAAGTGAGAAAGGTGTATATATATGAGTGTTTGCAAATGTGTGTCCTAAAGATAAAAGGGTTAAATACAAACGAGAACGACTTCACTATATTTCTAAGTATTCTGTATTTTCCCCACTTCATTCTGTGCCCAGTGTTTCTTCTCTACTTCTTGCATATTTTTATTTAACTTATTTAGAATAGGTAGACAAATAAACTGAAATGTTTACCTTTTATTTTCAGAGTAAATCTTAATTTTGGTTTGCTCGTCTGTGTCTTTAATGGATTCAAAATAGATGTAAATGCAATTAAACAGAATTAAGCATTTACAAAATATAGGAATTTAAATGGTTTTATTTCTGGGAAATGTAAAAAGCATTATAGATATGTAATACACACATTTCTTAAATAGAGAATACTTGCAAAACAACTACATAACGTACCGGAAAACAATCAAATCCCTCAACATTGTGATGTTGCACAAGTCCAAAACTGGTTGTTAAAGGAGGGCACTGAATCTATTAAGGACCAGGAGCGGCTAATGAGGCATAGGTAAGATTAAAGTTGATGCACATTTTATGAGTATGTTGTGGACCCATATAAGCTGGAAAATACTAGAAAGAATTGAAGAATTTTTTTAAGTACTAAATACCATTCTCCTGGATCCCTCAGAGTGTAGAGGAAGGAAGTGAAACCAAGAGGTGGAAGAAGTTTCTACCAGAGGGGTTAGGGTTGCTGGAAGCCCAAGGGATAAGCCAAACTGGTTATTAAAAGAAAAATTAGAGTCAAAATCTTTCTATATTAGAATATAGAAACAATATATTCAAACAATAACAGCTTTTTAAGATTCATCTTTAAGAACTGACAGCATTTTTTGAGGAAGTTAGTGCAAAGTCAAAAAAAGTAAGTTTGGAATAATTGATGCCAATATATAAATATGTGCTGTCTATAAAAAAGATTGTAAGCTCATTTAAATATGACTCAGTCATATTCAATCATGGCCATTCCATGGACAAGCCTATTTCTTAGGAAGTAAAGGATGTTATAGTTCTTTTTCCTACACTAGGGATGGGGTAAGGAATTGGGCTGACTTTTATTACCTGACTTTTATATTCATTCCATGGTTTCATTACATGGTATTGTTGCCATAATGCATATTGATGTACCAGAGATCCAGACTACAGATGAGAGATTTGTTCAAGGACTTGTAAATTACAAGGAACCCAGTGCCCACTTTTTCTTAGAGAATTCAAATGTACTGTTTTTTTTGTTTTTTTGTTTTTTCACATTTGAAGTTACTGTTTCAGTTATTTCAGCCTTTTTTGCAAGGTCATATGCTTAAACCTACTGAGTTATGAATGCTTACTGTGCAAAATGTTTTGAGTAACTTTGCTCTGCTTTTTACCATTATCTTTGCCATTAGATCAGATACTTGTGTAGTGGAGAGACCTTATAATAAGTAAAACATGGTGAGCTGGTGGGTTAGGCTGTTTTAAAGGTTTATAAACAGGACAGACAGAAAAACAGTAAAATTCTTGTAGTTCAAGAAATCAAAGGCAAGCAAGGAGGTGGTTTGGGAATGGCATAGCAGATGATGCCATCATAAAAGAAACAGCCAGTTCACCTTTAGTAATATTTGCACTCATACTCAGATATTTGGATATGATAAGTAGAAAACTAGAACAACTTGAACGCACAGCAGAAGAACAACGCCTATTCCTGATGGATAGAGAAGAAAGACGACAGCGGGAACACACAAGAAGAAAACTTACTCTTCGTAGAAAAATAGAAGAGGTGAGAGATAACAACTTTAAAATATTAAGAGAAAAATTGTGTACAGTTGTTGCATTTGTAAATAATTTTAACTGTGCATTGTACTGCTTGAAGTCATTTCAGTTCAAAATAATTTGTTACCATTAAATTTCCTTCATAGCTATAATATACAAGTTGTTACATAAAATAATGAGGTGGATACCACAAAGTATGTATATAAGCCAATTTCTGCTCTTAAAGAACAGTTAGAAAGTTAACTAGACACTATTTAACTCTCTTAATGCCCTTATTGTGGAGACGAAAATTTTTTGAAATTTAGCTTTAGTAAAAAATTATCATATTTGCATTCCTAATAAGAGTGCAGTAAGAAAAGTATATTCTAAACCCAACGTATGCCTTTCATTATGCTTAACCTGAGTTCTGTTAGGCCCTGACTTGTTGAATATACTTTTTGGTGGGACAAAATACAAAGATATTGTTGTGAAAGGAACACACACCAAGTGCAGTAACATTGTGATTTCTAGGAATGGAAGACAAAAGAGATGTTACTTCTGACAAGGATGGCAGAAGATGTTAAAAGAGAAGAGAGGATAGAAGAACAACGGCATAGAAACAGAGAAGAGAGTGACAGGAAGGTAGGGTGAGCTTTAGTCTCTAACTTGAGAAGATTTTGTTTTGGTTTTTTGAAGTACAAATCACTTTGTGAGATGACTGTTGCCCAGTTACTCCAAATGATATGCATGATATAAAACTGCAAGTTATGGACATTTTTAGTATTTTTGACTATAATATAAAAAGTACTGCTCTATTATGTGATATAATTATTTTTGGCTTTATTTTTATACCATAAACCATACTTGTAATTACTATGAAAAAATTAAATGACGGATTAACTTTTTTTAGAACCAGCAGTGCGTTGTCGGATTTCTCAATTTTTCCTCACCAGTTAATTTTATTCAGTTTAACTTTTTATCTTTAATAATATATAAGATTTTGTGATTTAGAGTGTAAATCAATATAAAGAAAGAGAAAAATCCTACCACCACCACCCTATCAACTTTTTAGTTCTCACATATACACATACACCACCCCACAATGTTTCCAATAATATTTATTTTTTCCAATTAATAATTAAATACATGTTATTATACCTCGCAAGCTATTCTGTAGGCTGTTTTTTTCATTTAATAAAATGCCATTGTCAACTTAGCATGTTGATAAATGTTAATCTAAAATTCTAAATAGCAATTTTAGGTAGGTTATTGTTAACAAACCTAGGTGTGAATGTAAGATTTGCACAATTTAGTTTATATTGACATATACTGTTACATAGCAATTTTGTAAAAATATTGAAAGTTTAAATATGTATGCTTATCTTTCATTCTGTTTGTTACCTGTACCTTTCAGTACCATCAGAGACTCACTGCTCATTTTGCAGGCTCAGCTTATTCCAATTTACCATGATTATTATTTTTCTTCTTTCTTTTTTCTTTTTCTTTCTTCTTTATTTTTACTTATTTATTTATTTATTTTTTGTAGAGACGGGTTTTTGCTATGTTGCCCAGGCTGGTCTCAAACTCCTGAGCTCAAATTATTCTCCCACCTTGGCCTCCTGAAGGGCTGGGATTACAGGTGTCAGCCACCATGCCCAGCCATAACTATTATTAATATTTTCTAATACTCAGTTTTTCACTATTTTTCAATGAGAAGTCTCACCAAGTTGTCCTCTTCGTTTTGCTCTAAAACTGCACATCTCTGAAAGTATCTTTGTTTTCCAGAAGCAATTGAATGCACTAGATTCTTCTCCTTTTGCCTAATGTCAATTACTACCCAAAGAATGTTGGTCAGTTTTAGTGAAGACTAATGCAACCGATCAAAATCGGCCTGGGAGGAGTGCCCATTAGACGTGGTCACTGACTGTAAGCATGATAACACCACAGGCTGCCTAAGCTGTGCTAATGGCAGAGCCATTTGAGCATTGATATTTCCAATGGAGTTATTTTACAGTTGTCTTTTGTGAATCTTGTTTTACTATAAGAAATTTTGAATTCCTTTGTGTTTCATAATATTTTTGTCTCATAATATTTTTATGTCATGATTTTCAGATTTGACATTATATATTTTTTCACTGCAAATTATGTCTTATTATATTATAGTTTAGATTTTGCTCTTAATATCTTTGTCAAAAATTATTTGTGTGGATCTATTTTTGGACTCTCTTCTATTCTTTGACCTATTCGTTTGATTGTTGTACCTTTAATAATTCCTTGAATCTGTCATGCCAGTTTTACACATTTCTTTTTCTATTTCAGTTGTTTTAGTTAATCCCAAGCCCTTTGTATTTCCATATAAATTATAGCATCAGCTTATTAATTTCTACCAAAACGTCTTGCTGAGTTTTTTTTTTATTATTATTATTGGATTTGCGTTAACTCTATAGGTCAGTTTGGGCACAATTTACCTCTTGATAATATTGAGTCTTTCAACTCATGAACCACATATGTCACGCCATTTATTTAGGTCTTCTTAATTTCCCTTAACAGTGTTTGCAGTGTACTGTTCTTATATATCTTTTCATAGATTCATCCCTAGGTATTTCCCTTAACAGTAGTTTGCAGTGTACTGTTCTTATATATCTTTTCATAGATTCATCCCTAGGTATTTCATACATTTTATGCTATTGTAATTTATATTTCTTAAATTTCAAACTTTGAATACTTAATGCTAGCATTTAGAAAAACATCTGATTTATTTATATTCATCTTGTATCTTGCATTGTTAAAAATCGATAATCAGTTCTAGTAGTTCTTTTTTCTAGATGCCAATTAATAGTTTACACAGATGATCATTTCTGTGAATAAAGGGAGTTTTATTTCTTCTGATGAGTTCCTTCAATTTTTTTTTCTTGCTTGATCACACTGCTTGAAACCTTCAGTATAATACTGAATAGAAGCAGACATACTAGCTATTTTTGACTGGTGATTTGTTTGTTAGTGGCTCTCTTTGCTAGTGATCTCAAGGGGAAAGGATTAAGTCTGTCGCCATTAATTATAGGGTTAGCTGTGGGTTTTTTTTTTTACTGGTGTCATTCATTGGGATGAGGAAATTTTCTTACATTTCTAGTTTGCTGAACATTTCTATCAGAAATGGATGTAAGATTTTGACAAACATTTTCTTCTGTGGTTTTATTGAATTCTTATGTAGGTTTTCCTTTGTGGTTCATTGCTTAGTAGATAACACAAATTGATTTTTGAGTGTTAAATGAATCCTGAACAAAAGATCATTAAACCAATACACTTGGTCTGATTGTATTATCATTTTTACATATTGTTGTATTAAATTTGCCAACATTTTGTTTAGAATTTTGCACTAGAGATGTTAGTGCAAAATATAGTTTTCTTGCACTACCCTTCTCTGATTTTGGTATCAGGGTAATGCTGGCCTTATACCATAAATCTCTATGTATTCCATCTTCAGATTTTTGAAAAAGTTATTTTAGAATTGGTATTGTTTATTTTTTATATATTTTATGAAATTTATCAGTGAAGACATTTGGGTATGAGGTTTCTTTGTGGGGAGATACTTAACTATATACCTATTCAAAACATTATTTTTAAAAGTTTTGATAGTGTATTCTAGGAATTTTTCATTTCATCTGAATTGTGGGATTTATTGACAAAGTTGTTTATAACATTCCTTTGTTATCATTTGAGTATTTCTAGACCCTGGTGATGTCACCCACTTTCCTTACTGATATGGTAATTTGTAACTTCTTTTTTCCTTATCAGTCCTGGCTAGAGTTGCTTTTTCTTTTTCTTCTTATTTCTCTTTTTCTGATTTTCTCAAACTGCTAGTTTTTAGTTTTAATGAATTTCTCTGTTTTTTTTTTTCTATTTTGTTGATTTCTGTTCTGATCTTTTTGTTAAATACCTTTTTCTTTTTAGGTGGAAGTCATTAATTCAAGACCTTTCCTCTTTTCTAATACAGAAATTTAGTGCTCTAAGTTCTTCCCTAACACTGGTCTATCAAGAGTCCCCAGATTTTTTTTTTTGATAGATGATGTTTTATATTTATTCAATTCAAAATACTTTAATTTCCCTTTTAATTTTATGTTTGATTCATTGGTTACTTAAAAATGTGTCATTTAGCTTCTAAATATTTGAAGTGTGTCCAAGATCTTTCTGTTATTGATTTCAAATTTACTTTTATTGTGGTCAGAGAAAAGACTTTTATTTCCCAAATCTTTTTAAATATATTGAGACTTATTTTATCATCCCAAACTCTGGTCATTTTGGGTAAATTACAGATGTATACCTGAAAAAAAATTCTTTCTACTGTTGTTAGGTGAAGTATTTTATAACTGTTCTCTAGATATCAAGTTCATTGATAGAATTGTTCAAATCTAAGTCCTAGCTCAATTTCTGTATACTTGTTTTCTCAATTATTGAGAGAAAGAGTTATTAAAATCTCTGACTAAATTTTTGGATTTGTCTAGTATCTCAGTTTTTGTTTTATTTGAAGCTCAGTATTAGGTAAAAAATGGCTGGAATTGTTATGTCTGTTGGTGATTTGATTTTTTTTATTGTTATGAAAATATTTTATTTTCCTCTGTTATTATTCTTTGCTCTAATATTACATGTAGTATTAACATTGCCACTTCAGCTTTACTTTGATTACTGTTAGCATGGCATATTATTTTCTTGTGTTTTACTTTTAAGAACAAATTTGGGTCTTTATTTTTCTGTGAGTGTGTGTGTGTGTGTGGTTACTACTCATATAGATGGGCTTTGGTTTCATATCAAATCTGACAACTGCCTGTAATTGAGGTGTTTGTAGCATTTACATTTAGTGCGATTATTAACATGATTAGTTTTATGTCTGTCATCTCATTTATTTATTTGTCTCATCTATGTTCTTTTCTTCATTTTCTGCCTTTTTCTTTTGATTTTTAATGATCCCTTTGTATCTATTTTGTATATTTCTTCTTTGTTTGAAATTTACCAGTTGCTTTAAGGATTATAGTATATGTCTTTAACTTATTAGGGTAGCTCTTCAAGTGTTATTATACTATATTATACCATTTCACATATAGTATAAGAGCCTTACAATATTATGCTTTATTTTTTTCCCTTTGGCCTCTATGCTATTTTGGTCGTTCATTTTATTTATATATGTATACGTAATAAATCCCACAATACATTGCTAAGTTTGTCTAAACAATCGTTTATCTTTTATCATGATGTAAATAAGTCATATATTTGGCCATATATTCAAAAATTTTTATGCTCTTCATTCTTTTTTTGTATACTCATATTTTCATCTGCTATCATTTTTTTTTTCTGTCTGAAGGGCTTTCTTTTACATTGCTCCTAGTCCAACTTACTTTTGTATGTCTGCAAAAGACTTACACTTTATTTTTGAAAACTTTTTTTTGAGTATATATTGGTTAACATCAACTGGGTATAGAATTCACCATTGACTATTTTTTTTATTTTAGTACTTTAAAGATGCTGTTTCACTTTCTTCTCTACATTGATTCCAAGAAGAAATCTACTGTCTTTAAACTACGTAACAAATTATGTTACGTAGAGAAACTACGTAACTTTAAAAATTTTCTTTTTATCCCTAGTTTTGAGAAATTTGATTATTATGACTTGGTGAAATTTTTCTTGTTTTCTATACATTGGTGTTTTGGGCTTCTTGGACCTGTGGGTTTACAGTTTTCATCAAATTTGAAACATTTTAGGATATTATTATGTAATATTTATTTTATCTTTTCTCTCCTCTCTTCAGGCATATTAGGCTGCTTGAAGTTGTCCCATATCTCACTGAAATCTTTTCATTTATTCACTTCTCTGTGTTTTCTTTTGGATGGTTTCTGTTGCTGAATTCCCATTATCTAATCTTCTGCAATGTCTACACTGCCATTAATACATCCATGGTATTGCTCATCTCACATATTTGAAAATTGCTTTTGGACCTTGTTACATCTGCCATATCTCTTCTTCACTTTGTTTATATACAAATTGCAATTATGTTGCTGTATTGTTTCTTATCTTTAATTCCAACATTTGTGTCATTTTTGAGTCAATTTCAGTTGATCGATCTACTTCTTTTATAAGTCATATTCCCCTGCTTCTTTACATGCCTAGTATTCTTTGATTGGATGCCAGACATGAATTTTACTTTGTATACTAAGTATTTTTATCTTCTTATAAATATTCTCTAGCTTTTTGGATGTAGATAATTTCTTTGGAAACAATTTGATTGTACAGGTCTTGCCTTTTATGATTTGCTGGTGGGGTGAGAGCCATGTTTTATCTGCGGCTAGTTATTTCCTACTACTGAGTTAAGATCCATCTTAGTACTCTACTCAATGCCCTATGACATGACTCATGAGGTTTTTCCAGTGTAGCTTTCCAGTGAAATATTTATATGGGGAATAGGCATGTTTTCTATCCCTAGATAGGTTCCAGTGACTGTTTTCTCCAGTCCTTTAGGAAGATCTTTACTGTAGTCTTGTGTAGTTTTTTTTTTTTACATATGCTAATCCATTTTCTTGCTAAATACTGCAAGAACCCTCTAAGAATCTCTGGGGTTCTTTCTGTATGGATTTATCTTCTTTCTAGTACATTCAATACTAGCCCAGAAATTCACAAAGGGAAGTCACATTTTATGTACTATATTATGTTTACCTCTGGTAGACCTGAGCGATATTTGGTTAAGCCCTCAGGAATCTTCCAATTCAAGATGATTGAGAAATTACTTAAACTCACCAGGACAGGTATGGATAAGATACCCTGTCTGATCAGAAACTGAATTAGTTCTCTGATGGTATGTAGAAAGGTAAATTGCATACATGTTAAATATATTCTTTGTGTTTGATCACAAATTGAAATTTGCCCCTTACTACTCTCTTATTTTTGTAACATTACAAATCAAGACAGGACTGATTATCCATTTTCAAAATATTGTCACATTTTAAATGATTTGTTTTACATTTCTAAATGGCAAGTTAATATTAACCAATATATTTTCTTTAATACTGTAGAAACAAGATCTTCTAGAAAAAAAAATGGCTTATCATTTACAAAAAATGCAAGATACTGGCTTTAAAGGAGAAGATATGGGAAAAAATACATTTAAATACAGAGGTCAAGATGGAACACATGGTGAATGTGAGAACATTAAAAGATGATGTAGCTAAGTAGGAAATGCTTATCTATGTAAAAATCCTTGTGTAATACTCTGTGTACTTACACTTGTTACTCCCTTTGTGCCAGACATTGTTCTAGGCATTTCTATATTACAGTTCAAGTTGAAAAGAAGGCATATATCTAACAATGATAACAAATTATAACAATCTCATCAGTTGGCTCAGGAGACAGTCTTGCCTGTACTGCATTTGTAACCAACCTCCCTATATTTAAAATAACTACTAAAATGATACAAACTTGTAGCTAAGATAACTGCTATTATATACCAACATGGTGTTCTATTATGTTGCCAACCGGTAAGAAAGGGAGGTGGTACAGAATTAGGAAAAAAAAGAAGGAAGAAATAAATGAAGAAAAAAAAAATGAAGAAAGTTTAAAAGGAGGAATGGCTTTGTTATGCCCAGCCTCTATCAACTTCCTTTATTTATAACATTATAAAATTACAATGGGTTTTTCTCTTCGATATTAGATAAAATTTCATGGCCAGAATGCAAAAATGTAGACTTGTTTTAACTATCTTTGACTGTGTAGTACCAGGAAAGAAACTGATTATTTTCCACGCAGCTATTGTCATAGTATCTCATCAATCTCATTTCTAGGTCAGAGCTTTCCTGTGTCACTCCAGTAGATTACCAACTAGCCTCTGTTGAGTCTTCTTTTTACCTGCCTCAAATCCATTTTGTACTGTTGCTTGCTACATTTAAAACTCTGTTCTCATGGTTTCTTCCTCCACCCTTAAAACTATTACCTATTAAATGAAACTCAGACTGCTTCAGCAAGCATTTATCAGCATCTAGAGTTCAGTCTTTACCTAACTTTTTAACTTTATTTTACACTACATCCTTGAAGATGGCAGCTATGATCTAGTGGTGATATGCACAGGCTCTGGAATTGGATTGTAGAAGTCCAATCCTGTTTCATCATTTTCTAGCGATGTTACGGCTTGGGCAAATTCCTTAACCTTCCTAAGCCAGTTTCATTATCTGCAAACAAAGATAATACTCCTAGATAATTCCTATAAAGAGTGTAAAAATTCTAGCATATAGGAAGAACTTAATTTATTTTGTTGTTTAGTTAAATTAGACTACCGATCATTCCTAAAACACGTTACCTTTCCGACTTCTCTGCCTCTCTGTATCCAATTTTTCTCAATTTAGAATGACCTGATTACTGTCTCCATTTATCAAAATCCTACAGTGCTTTAAGCCCTACTGTAAATTACACACCAAAAAGTCATTGTTGATAACCGTAACTGGAAGGTTCCTCTTCTGTGAATCTCTCAAGTAGTTTGCACCGCTTTTAATTCACTTATTACATACTTCCCGCTGTGTTAATCATTTATAATAGTAAACTCCCACCTTTGTATTCAATAGAACACCATGCATATACACTAAGTACATGTTTGCTAAATTGATTATTTCAATCTGTTTAGTTCATTGAGGCAATGACAGCAATATGCCTCAGATATGAAATCACTTTAGTAACTATAAAAATTCCTACATCTTCATTAACTTTCTCATATAGTAGGAATAATTTATGTAGCTTAAACATTTGTTATTTAAATACACTGTTGAAGAAGAAGTAGTATGTAAATGAGTTTAATTTATATTATCAAAGAGTCAGAATAGAAAGAATATACATGGCACAAATTAAATTGAATTATACCACTATGGTAATGTTGTTATCTTCCAACAAGTAGACAGCTTTTAGTGGGACAGAGAAAGTAAAAGAAAGGAAATATCAGAAGAATCTGCTCAGTGATCAGTGAATGGGGAAACAGATCACTCTCATAGTTTACATCTCTAATAACAACCCCTTGAGCACACATGCAGGGAGGACCTTTTGCCACCTTAATAGTTAGAAAAGCAAAACTATAATTACATTTATTACAAAGAAGGGAATATATATGTGCATTTGCTTATGCCAGGCAGCAAGGCATATCCAGGAATTACAACAGTCACTGTGGACTGCTGAGTCTTCAGCCCAGCCACTATGTTGTTATGCACCCAGATGGAAAATGACATGTTTCAGTTGCGCCAGGTGCAGATTTCCTTTTCTGCTAGAAAAACATTCTATCCCTCCAAGAGTATCTTTTAATATTAAGGGATAATATTTCAAGAATTGTCTTTTCTCCCATTTCACATCTGTCTATCTTCTCCAGTTTCTCTCACAATCCCACATACAGATTAGCATATAGTTCAGCTCCTCTTGGGCATAAAAGTATAAGTAGTCTATCTTGGGTAATTCTGTCATCATCATAAGTAAAAATAAATGTTTTATTATATTTCTTTAAGCTTCTCCAAAGAATAAAAAGAAGACTTCTGAAGATATAATGTTAGTTTATCCTGATGGAGACCAGAATACATGTAAAGAAACACATGGTAATTGAATATTGTGACAAGAAACACTAGATACTAAACAATGATTTGGGGAAAGACAGTTTTGTAACGACTTCTTTTACTTGAGTGCAGACAAATCCTGTTTTCTTTTTGTCAGATAACTGATTTTGAGTGACGCTTATCAAGAGCTATGTGGCCTTTATTGCTTTTAGAATTTGATAACTAGATAATTGATTTACTGTTTTGAACCTGACATTATATTATTATTTTAGAAAATTAAATGAAGGTTCTGTTACTATTAAATGTATAATAATACAGCATGCCTACCAACTTGTAGAAAATATTTTTGCTCAAAATAATCTCAGAAAACTCTGAAATATGTCAGAAATTAAGTACATTTACTCCAGATTCACTGTGGCCTTTACTGTAACATCACTTTATTATCTTTTAACTTATGTTATGTCACTTCATGTTGTTCATTAGAGCTCACTGAAAGACTATAAGCCCAAATTACAACATAAAAATCCTCCAAAAAATATTACCAGAGTATGACTGTTCAAAAACTGAACAGTATAACTAATCTCCCATTATTAAATTTCAAAGAAAAAATTAACATATAAATGTTAAATTTCTTGGCCTTATTGGTTAAAAAATAAAAGAAATACTGTTTAAAATCTTTTCTTCCCGAGTATGCAATTTGCTTAGTTTTCATCAAGAGTCAGAAATGTTGGAAAAGATAGGGTTGCCTTAGCCTAGAATGTCTTTCTGCCTCAGAATCACTGAGGTTCACTTAATTTAACTCCAAAATTCATGGGTCCCATTTTTAAAGTTCAGCTTTTACAACATACCAAAGGATTATTTACAACTGGCAAATTTATGGCAATACCAGCTCTACATCTTATACTAAATGTAGACAATAAAACTAAATTATCAATTTCTCAAGCAGTTATCTCAAGCAAACTGATCCTGTAAAAATCTGGTGTTTAATGCATCCCAGACTAATCTTACTGTTGTCAAAGAATCTCAGTGACATTTCAGGAAATGATGGTCAATGGAAAATATTGTTTTTAGCCTCACTGCGATACCGGTTTATCATGACAATTGTCTGGAGAACATACCTGTAAATTTAATTAAGCATGTTTGGGAGAAATATCCTATTGAAAGATGAAATGTAAAGTAATGTGATTCATATCAGAATTGGGTGGAGGGGGTTATATATATCTACTCTCCTGTCTCAGTGAAGGGTATGTGTCATTGTAGTCTTTTTGTGAATTTTAAAAGTACACAGTAGTGACATCACAAGTCATCATATGTTTTTAGAGGTGCTCCTCTTTCCCACGCACCATAATCAGGTCTGCCTGGTTTCCATTTCCTCATTGAGTCATGAGTGTGAACTCTGTATAGTGTCACATCCTCTATACTCTTAAGAGAAATTTGTCCCACACGGTTTTGCAGCTGGTGATTCTCCAAGCAGAGTTCAAAGTCAATTTTCTGCTCCAGCTTCTTAGCTTGTCTTTGTATTTTTTCGTTCCCAGAAGAAATCTCAAGGCATTTATTTTGGTTTTTAAATTACCCTAAAGCAAAATGGAACATTTTGTACAATTACATGTATAAACACATGTATAGATTTATGTAACCAATATCACAATCACATGTAGAACAGTCCAACATTCCAAAAATCTCCCTCATGCTGTTTATTTGCAGTCACACCCTCCTTCCTCCAACTACCTCTGGGATTATTAGTTATGTTACCTCTGGGATTATTATCAAATAGTAGTATGTTCTCATGACTATAGTTCATTTTCTGTTGGAGAATATCATATAAATGGAATCATGCATTATGTAACTTTATAAAAATGGCTTCTTTTACTCAGCATAATACCTCTGAAATTCATCCAAGTTATAGCATGTGTCAATAGTTTGTTCCTTTCCATTGTATGGATGCACCAGAGTTTGTTTTTTCATTCTTCAATCGAAAGAAATTTGAAATTTTGGGTTGTTTCCATGTTTGGGTGATTATGTATAGAATGACTAGAAGTACAGTTGATGTTTGAACATCAAGGGGTGAGAGTTGAAGCAAGGACCCCCTGCACAGTAAAAAAAACTACATTTAACTTTTGGCTCCCCAGAAACTTACTAACAGCCCACCATTGATCTTACTGAAAACATAAAATGTTGAGTAACACATATTATGTATATGTATTATATATTATAATCTTACAATAAAGTAAACTCTAGAAAAGAAAATGTTATTAAATTGAAAAAGTCATAGGAAGAGAAAATGTAATGTATTTACTATTTATTAAGTGAAAATGGATCATCGTTAAGGTCTTCATCCTCATTGTCTTCATGTTGTAACACCTCAGGCCAGTGGAAGTGACTTTGTTATAGCTCTAGAGGTATTTTTGGCTTAACCCTAGTGGTCTTTGATAGCTTCCTTGCTACCTGGGAAGACAGGAAGATCCTAGCTTATCTCGTACAAATCTAGTTGCTCTGGCAACTTTGAAAATATAAAGTGATCATTGATAGCTGGGCCTATTTCTAAACATTCTCTTCTGTTCTATTGATGTATGTATCTGTCTTTATGCAAATACCTCAATTTTCTTCATTTTTGTGGCTTTATAATAAGTTTTGAAATTCAGCGGTTTGAGTTATCCAATGTTAGTTGTTATACTAGGTTGACCTGGTTATTCTAGAGCCTTTGCATTTCTATATAAATTTTAAAAACAACTTGCCAATTTTTACAAAATAGCTTGCTGAGATTTTGTTGGTATTCACTTTTCATTTATTTCTCTCTGTCTAGGACCTCCAGTACAATGTTGAACAGCAATGGTGATTGTGTACATCTTAATATTCTTCTAAAACATAAGGGAAAGTGATACATATGAATTAGGATATTAGCTCTAGATATTTAAATATAGCCTTTGTTAGAAAAAGACATCCCCTTTTTTCTTAGTTCACTAAGAAGTTTTATCATGAATTGGTGTTGAATTGTATCATACTTTTTCTGCGTCTTTGACATAATCACACGAATCTGCTCCTTTTTTCTGTTAGTATTATAAATTACTTTGATTTTTTTTTTTTTTTTTTTTTTTTTGAGACGGAGTCTTGCTCTGTCGCCCAGGCTGGAGTGCAGTGGCACAATCTCGGCTCACTGCAAGCTCCGCCTCCCAGGTTCATGCCATTCTCCTGCCTCAGCCTCCCGAGTAGCTGGGACTACAGGTGCCCGCCACCATGCCAGGCTAATTTTTTGTATTTTTAGCAGAGATGGGGTTTCACCATGTTATTAGCCAGGGTGGTCTCGATCTCCTGACCTTGTGATCCACCCACCTCGGCCTCCCAAAGTGCTGGGATTACAGGCGTGAGCCACCGTGCCCAGCCAATTACTTTGATTTTTTGAATGAATCAAATTACTTTTGATTTTCTTCATTCCTTGGATAAACTCTACTTATTCATAATGCATTATTTTTATTACATATTATTATAATATTATTAACATATTTTTATATACTTATATTTATTAAAATTATATTATACAGAAATATATATTCACATATATTTATATTATATTGTTTATGGTGTATAATATATAAGATAATTATCTTATTTATAATATAAATAATTATTAAAATTATAATTTACTATATTTATGATATAATTATATTACTATAATATATTATTAATATAATGGTCAGTATAATAATAATATTGTTATATATTATAATGTATTATATATTATACATGATATTTATTTGTTTTTTTTGTAATTCTTGCATGTTTGCTCATGGGGGAATTGAACAAATTTTTAATTTATTATAATGCCTTGTATATTTTGTATCAAAGTGATTCTCATGTCAAAGTATGAGATAGAAAATGTTCACTCTTCTTCAATTTCCTGGAAGAGTTTGTGTAGAATTAGCATAATTTCTTGCTTAAATGTTTAGCACAATTCAGAGGTAAAGTCACTTGAGTCTAGAGCTTTTTTGTGGAATGGTTTAAACCTCGTATTCAATTTCTTTGCTACAGGGCTGTTCATATTATCTATTTATTTGTTATGAGACATGACCATTTGGATTTTTCAGAGAATTTGTTCCTTGTATCTATTTTCAAATTTATTGGCATACATTTTTCATGTATTTCTTTATTATTTCATTTAGTAATTATCTGTAGCTTCTATTTTGCTGATTTGTGGCCTTATTTGTTTTTGGCTTATTACTTACTAAATATCTTAATGAGCCAGTTTTTTATTTCATTCTTTCTCTCTTTTTATTTTTTTTAAAAATTTTACTTTGATCTTTATTTTTCTGCTTACTAAATGTTGGCAAGGATGTGAAAGAACTGAAACTCTGATGCACTGCTGATTGATATGTAAAATGGTACAACCCCATTGAAAAACTGGTTAGGCTTTTTATTTAAATTAAACCTATATTTACCATGTGACCAGTCACTCAGCTACTAGGTATTTACCCAGTAAAAATGAAAAAAAAATGTGTTCACACACGACCTGTACATGAAAGTTCATAGAAATGTATTATTTATAAATTTTATTTATAATAAAATAGAATTTATATTTATTTATAATAAAATAATATAAACAAGTAAAATAAATAAATTATTTATTTATAAAAACCAGAAACAATCCAAATGTCCATCTACAGGTAAGTGGATAAAAAATTATAGCATAGCCATACAGTAGAATTCTTCACAGAAATGAAAAAGGAAAACAATACCATTGATACATGCAACAACGTTGTGATGAGTGAAAGAAGCCAGGGAAATATGAAATTCTAGAAAGCGCAAACTAATCTTGAGTTAGTGGTATAGATCAGTGTTGTTGGAGTATGAGAGCAGAGAGATGGATAGATTACAAAGTTGCATGAAAAAACTTCTAGGGATAATAGACATGTTATCTTGAATGCAGTGATGGTTTCACAGTTGGATACATATTTCAAAGTCAATTAAATAATTAAATAGGTACAATTTATTGTACTTTGATTGTACTTCCCTAAAGCTGTTAAAAAAAGAAACTATAGTTTCTCTCTCTTTTGTTTACTTTTAGGACATACAGCAAATGCTGCTCATCAGTGTCAAAATAGTTCAATTAATTTTACGAAAAAAAACTCAACTTCTGTTGTTTATCAGGCAGATGCACAGGATAATGGTATAAATCAAAAGGTATACAATTATGCTTTAAAGTTTGGTGTTGTATTTATTAATTTATCTACTTAACTTTTATTTCTATGAACTCTGTCCTTCAGCAGCATAGTACTGATTGTTTAGGGATATTGAGTTTTATTCATGAAACCTGATCCATTTTCCTGGCAGAGAAAATGTTGAGTTAGCTTTGTGCTAAACGCACTATGGATTTTAGCAGAAAATAACCCAAACAAACATTTGGCAATAATAATAACGACAGCTTGCATTTATTGAGCATATACTATTGACCAGGTGTTGTACTAAGCTAGAATGAAGGAAAACAATAATTGGGTAATATAAGATAAATTAAATATAAGAAATTGGGTAATATAAGATAAAAAGAAGAATAAGACATAATTGCTCCTCTAAAAGACTCATTGTCTAGTGAGGCAAGAGACACAGAAAAATACTATTTCAATAAAATTATCCTGGAATGATGAATTTTACTTTGGTTCTAAACAGTGTTTTTAATAAGCATTACACTGGTTTGGAATGGGTATAAATGGATTAGATTGGATTTCTCTGAGACAAACTGAATGAGTCTAAACTTCTTAGAACCAACCACAGCATGTATTACCATGCCTTAAGGCAAAGTAGGAAGACTGGAGAAGAAGTAAGTTTATACATTGCTACATATTGAACTCAGTTTTGAACTAGTTAAATTTGAGATTATATGAAAGGTATCCTAGGAGGTTGATATGTATTTTACCTAAACAGTTTTTATGAGTTACAGGTTAAAAGAGGGAAAACATCTGTATTAATTGGTTAATTGATAGAAGGCAGAATCTTTTTTGGAAGTACAGTTACTAATGTAATTTTTTCTCTTTAATGTGGTACCATGTAGAGAGATGGGATGGTATCTAAAAACTCGAGTATTTTCGACGATAGAGGTAAGAAAATACACAATAGTCATAATTTTTCTGTTATTAGGTATGCAATTATAGTTTTATTATATATTTTAAGTTGTTGTATCTGATTATAAAAATATGCTTATTCTAAAAAATTAAGGCTGATATAAATTTTTTATGAATATAAATATTATAATTAGCCCATATATTTGAGTGATTGATGGATGAGTGTGCCTTTTGGAATTTGCAAAGTGTGGAAAAGATAGGGTCCCTGCTGTAGCTGTTTGTAGTTACAGATAAAGATGCTGGCATACTGGCTTCAGGAGATTGGAATACAGAGAACTGTCCCCAAGATTGTTTCCATATTTCACTGCCATTAATTTCCAACAAATGATACATTTTGTTTCCCATTTGTCTTTAAATGAAATATTCATTACCCAATATCTGTGTGCCTTGTTATATTTATGCAAGTCACTAAATATACTCACATACATATCTGACATATGCATACAGAAAACATGAGACATCTTCCTCCAGTGGCTAAGGATCGCCTCAAATTTAATACAAAACTCAATTCATCATCATCTTCCTGACCCTTTTATTTCACCCAGGCACAAAACCTAAGTTGCCTTGGACTCTTCCTCTTATATTTTGTATCTAAAAGTTCACATTTTCTGTCTACTCTACTTCCTTAATTTATTTTGATCTTCACTTTTTTCCATTCCCATTGCTCCTACCCTTGTTTTCTCCATTCTTCACTATTGCAGTAACCTTCCTCCAATTTCATCTTCCTCTTTTTAACCCACTATACATTTTTCTATGAAACAATCTTCCTAAATCACAGCTTTGTTTATTTCAGTATCCAAATGATTTTTCATTGCCTAATTACTCAAATGCAAACAGTTCATTCTAGCAGTGGGCTGTGGTTATAGCAGAAGATTAAGCTGGCATAAAACATTAAATAAGGATTTCAGGCTTATCCTTGAAGGCAATGGGAACCATTGGAAATTTGTAGGCAGTAAACATCAAAAAAGACATGTTATTTTTGGAGATATTTCCTTGACTCAAATAAATCCCTGATTGTGGCAATTCTAGTCACTGTAGCAGCTGAGCAGGGAGAATGTTGGAGTAATGCTGTAAATTAGTATTAACCCTTGTCCCAGCAATATCAACTTCTCATATTTAAAGTTATCTCTTCTTTCTCTAGGAGTTATAAATATTTCAGGCCAAGGTTCAATTATTTCAGCTCAGGTATCACCCACGAGAAATTTTTCCAGAGTTTCACAGGCATTTTTGGATCCTTCAAAAGAAGAGGTATGTAGCAGTTCTTTTACCCCAAATACAAACACAATAAAAGGTGTTTATTTTGATCTTATGGTCATAATTGGTATAAAATGTCATGATTTATGTAACCATACAAAACAACTTTATTCCCTGAAATTAGTCATACAATAATAACATTTTAATAGCCCTTGAACAGTCTGCTTAAATGTAAGCTACAAGATGTTAGTTCATGGTACGTATCTGCAACTTTTAGAGGAAGTATAAAGTTGAACTTCTTTGACTGGGCTTGTACAGTAATGATTTAGTACTTTTTGACCAGTGATCAGTTACCTGCTGTTCGAGAGATATCAGCAAAGATTCAGGGTATAGCTTTTGGACATGAAATAGATTTTCTCTGTGGGTTGCCAACTTGTTATAGGAGCTAAACATGTATCTTTGGTTTCATTATTAGTATAGTATTAACTAGCTCAACTGCCCTAGGGAATTAATGTGGTTTGAAACAGATTTCAATAAACTAGCAATTTACTAAATTATTTCCAAAAGAATTCTTCATAACTAGGGTAGAAAGTGGCATCATTTTCCGTGTCCTAGAATGCATAATAATTGAGACACTAAATTATGTATAAATCCTAAAATGTAGTATGTTTACCGCAATGCGATTTTCTGTAGTGCAGTTTTATAATAAACATTTGACAAATGTACATCAGGCTTAGTTCACTGTTCTACTATATCAATAGCCACATTAAATATGCTAAGAGTAAAAAAAAAATTTTTAACAGCTTTAACATTGGGAGTCATATTGGCCAAAATATTATAAAGGCTATGCCCTTAACTTAAAAAAAACTCCTTTAAAAACAGTGTCTAAATTTTATTACTGACTTTTTTAGGGTAATGTGTGCACTATCAGCATTGCCATCCATATTAAATCTTAGATTGCCATCCATATTAAATCTTAGATGTGTTAGATGAAAGTACAACTATATGCTAAATCCTAAAGTCTCAGCAAATTACCAAACGTGTAGGTGGTTTTAAGTATAACTTTTGATACAACTATGAACTTTGAATTCTATAAATAATACCTGTAATATAAACATAATAAAAACATGTGCATTTCTTATAAATTGACATTAAAGAGAAATTCTCAAAATCTTAAATTTCTGTACTATAAATATAGAAATAATAGTTGATGTTTGAGTCCTAAAAATTTTTTTTGTGGATCTATTTGTTTTGCTGTTGTGAATTATGTAGAAGGAGACAAATGCTGATTGGGATGGAAGACCAACCAAGAGATCAAGCTATCTCTGCAAATCAGGTAAATATCAGCAGTAATTATTGAGTAAATCTTGCATTCTATTTATTCTTTCAACTAACATTTATTGAGTTTTTGCTTCATCTTAGATATGGTGCTAAGTTTTAACCATTCAAGGAAAAATGGCACAATATTTGCTCAGGGCTCTTACAGTATACTTGGAAAGACAGTCATGGCCCAATATGATAAAAGCAATAAAGGAAGTGGGTATGTGTAAAAGCTGAGAAAGTTATGGGAAAGAGAATGCATAGACCTATCTAGGGTCATCACAGAAGCCTTTATAATTTAGAAACAGACTGCGTTGAGACATGAAGGATCAGAAGGAATTTCCTGTTTTCTTTTTGTTATTTTTATTGTTTGTACTAATGTTGACAACAAAAATTTGAAAAAAAAATTAAATTATTTGTACTCATATCCTTATACTTACTGTGTTCTGCTTTTACAGCAGCTTCTCTCCCACACCACAACTTTATTAAGGTATAGTGGATAATTTAAAACTGTATATATTGACGGTACAGATGGTCCCTAACTTGTAATGGTTCAATTTAGGGTTTTTCAACTTTACTGTCGGTTTATTGGGGTATTAAATGCATTCTCAGCTTACAATATTTTTGACTCACAATTGGCTAATCAAGATGTAACACCATCCTAAGGCAAAGAGAATCATATACAACTTGATATGTGTATATACAGTGAAGTATTCACCACAAGCAAGCTAATTAACATATCCTCACTTCACGTAGTTACTATTTGTGTGCGGTGGCGGAAGAACACTTAAGAGCTACTCTTTTAGCAGTTTTTAATGACACAATATTGTTAACTATAGTCACATTGTTGTACATTAGATCTTCCACACTTATTCCATCTTATATATCCTCCTCCCTGTAACTCCTGGTAACCACCATTCTATTCTCTGTTCCTATGAGCTTGACATTTTTATATTACACATATAAATCATGCCATTTTTAGTCTTTCTGCATTTAGCTTATTCCACTTAGCATGATGTTCTCCAAGTTCTTTGATGTTGTCACAAATGGCAGGATTTCCTTTGTTTGAAAGGCTAAATAGTATTGTATTATATCTGTCTGTCTGTCTGTGTATCTGTGTTTATTTATACATCTACTTAGACAGATAGATCTATCTCTTGGTATATATCAGACTTTCTTTATCCCCTCATCTGTTGATGTACATTTGTTTCTATATATTAGCTATTGTGAATAATGCTGCAGTAAACATGAGAGTGCAGATATCTCTTCAACATACTGATTTCATTTCCTTTGGATATATACCCAGAAGTTGAATTGCTAGATCATAAGGTAATTGTTGAGGAACCTTCATATTGTTTTCCACAATATCTGTACAAATTTACATTTCTACCAACAATGTGCAAGGATTTCTTTTTCTTCACAATCTTGCCAATGCTTGTTGTCTTTTACTTTTTTGATAATAGGCATTCTAAGAGATCTGAAGTGGTATATCATTGTGGTTTTGATTGTATTTTTATTTTTAATAATTTTTTTTACTATTGAGTTGTTTCAGTTTTTTATATACTTTGGATAATAACACCTTATCAGATATATGGTTTACAAATATTTTATACAATTCTCTAGGTTGCTTTCTCACTCTATTGATTGTTTTACAGCAATGCAAAAACTTTTTAACTTGATGCAATCTCATTTTTCTATTTTTGCTTTTATTGCCTGTGCTTTTAGTGCCATATACAAACATTTATTGCCTAGATCAACATCAAGAAGCTTTGTATGTTCTCTCTTACAATTTTATGCCTTAAGGCCTTACATTTATATCTTTAATTCATTTTTTGTTGTTTTTTGTATATGATGTGAGGTAGGGGTCCAATTTAATTCTTCTGCCTGTGGACATACCATTTTCCCAACAACATGTATTGAAAAAATTATCTTTCCCTATTGTTCTTTTTTATGTTATTTTTAATTGGCATATAGTTATTTTCTATATTTATGTTGTTTTATTTTATTTTTAATGGGCAAATAGTTATTTTCTTTATTAAGAAAATATTTTATTTTAGGCTGAGTCATACATGTGCAGGTTTGTTTTACAGATAAACTTATGTCATAAGGGTTTGTTGTACACATTATTTCATCACCCTGGTACTAAGCCTAGTACTAGTACTCAATCATTATTTTTTCTGATCCTCTCCGTGCTCCAACCCTCTACCTCAGTGTCATTCCCCTCTTTGTGTCCATGTGTTCTCATCATTTAGCTCCCACTTATAAGTGAGAACATGCGGATTTGGTTTTCTGTTCCTGTGTTAGTTTGCTAACGACAATGCCCTCCAGCTCCATCCATGTTCCTGCAAAGGACATGATCTAATTCTTTTCTATGGCTGCATAGTATTCCATGGTATATATGTGCCATATTTTTAAAAATCTAGTCTACCATTGGTGAACATTTAGGTTGATTCCATGCCTTTGCTATTGTGAGTAATGTGCTGCAATGAACATACACATGCATGTATCTTTATGATAGAATGGTGTATGTTCCTTTGGGTATATAGCCAGTAATGGGATTGCAGTGTCAAATGGTAGTTCTGTTTTTAGCTCTTTGAGGAATCATCACACTGCTTTCCACAGTGGTTGAATTATTTACACTCCCACCAACAATGTATAAATGTTCCCTTTTCTCTGCAACCTTGCCAGCATCTATTATTTTTTCTTTTTAATACTAACCATCCTGACTGGTGCAAGATGGTATCTCATTGTGATTTTGATTTGCATTTATCTAATGATCAGTGATATTGGGCTTTTTTAAATATGCTGCTGACTGCATGTTTATCTTCTTTTGAAAAGTGTTTGTTCATATCCTTTGCCCTCTTTTTATTGGGATTTTTTTTTCTTGTAAATTTGTTTACGTTACTTACAGATGCTCAATATTAGACTCTTGCCAGATGCATAGTTTGCAAATATTTTTTCCCATTTTGTAGGTTGTCTGTTTACTGTGTTACTAGTTTCTTTTGCTGTGCAGAAGCTCTTTAGTTTCAGTAGATCCCATTTGTCAATTTTTGCCTTTGTTGCAATTGCTTTTGGCATCTTCTTCATGAAACCTTCACCAGTTCCTATGTTCTGAATGGTATTGCCTACGTTGTCTTCCAAGGTTTTTATAAATTGGGTTTTACATTTCAGTCTTTAATCCATCTTGTGTTGATTTCTGTATAGGAGGGGCCCAGTTTTGATCTTCTGCATATGGCTAGCCAGTTATTCCAGAACCATTTATTGAATAGGGAATCCTTTCCCCATTGCTTGTTTTTGTCAGCTTTGTCGAAGATCAGATGGTTTCAGGCCTATGTATCTATTTTTGTACCAATACCATGCTGTTTTGGTTACTGTAGACCTGTAGTACAGTTTGAATTCAGGTTGATGCCTCCTGCTTTGTTCTTTTTGTTTAGGATTTCCTTGGCTATTCAGGCTCTTTTTTTTGGTTCCATATAAATTTTAAAATAATGTTTTCTTGTTCTGTGAAGAATGCCATTGGTAGTTTGATAGGAATGGCATTGAATCTGTAAATTGCTCTGGGCAGCATGGTCATTTTAACAATATTAATTCTTCCTATCTATGAGCATAGTACCTTCTTCTACTTGCTTGTGTCATCTCTGGTTTCTTTGAGCAGTGTTTTGTAATTCTCAGTGCAGAGATCTTGCACCTCCCTGGTTAGTGGTAATTCTTAAGTATTTCATTCATTTTGTGGTTGTTGTGAATCACATTGCCTTCCTGATTTGGCTCCCAGCAGGCTATACATGCATGGCACCAGAATTGCTTCTGCTGAGGGCCTCAGGAAGCTTCCACTCATGGCAGAAGGTGAAGGGGAAGCAGGCATATCACATGGTGAGAAAGCAGCAGTGGGTGGGTGCCACGCTCTTAAACAATCAGAACTCAGAGTGAGAACTCACTGTTTACCATGAAGTGGTCACAAAGTCATTTATGGGGGATCCATTCCCATGACCAAAACACCTCCCACCAGGCCCCACCTCCAACATTGGGGATTATATTTCAACATGAAATATTGAGGGGACAAAACATCCAAACCATATCATTCTGCCACTGGCCACCAAATCTCATGTATTTTTTATATTGCAAAATACAATCATCCTTTCCCAATAGTCCCCCCAAATCTTAACTGATTCCAGCATTAATTCAATAAAATGTCCAAGGTCCAAAATTTAATTTGAGATTTAAGGTATATTGCCTTCACTTATGAGCTTGTGAAATCAAAAACATGTTATTACTTCCAAGATACTATGGTGGTACAGGCATTGGGTAGAATTTCCATTCCAAGAGGGAGAAAACAGTCAAAATAAAGGAGCAACATGCCCCATGCAAATCTAAAACCTAGCAGTGCCAACATTAAATCTCAAAGCTCCAAAATAATCTCCCTTGATTCCATGTCTCTCATCCTGGGCACACTAATAAAAGGGGTGGGCTCCCAAGGCATTAGGCAGCCCCACCACTGTGGCTTTTCAGGGTGGAACCCCCATGGCTTCTGTCACTGATTTGAGTCTAATGCCTACTGCTTTTCCATGCTGAGGTGGCAAGCTGCTGGTGGCTGTACCATGCTGGGATCTGGAGTGCAGTGGTCCTATTCCCACAGTTCCACTAGGTAGTGCCCAGTGAGGACTCAGTGTCAGTGCTTCAATCCCACATTTCCCCTTGGCACTGCCCTACTAGAGTCTTTCTGCAGGGGCTTCAGCCCTGCAGCAGGCTTCTGCCTGGGCACCCTGCCTTTGTCATACATACTCTGAAATCTATATGGAGCTGCCAAGCCTCCTTCACTCTTGCATTTTGTAAGCCTGCAGACTAAACGGCACATAGAACCTGACAAGGCTTATGCCTTGCAATGTCCACAGTGGCATCCCAAACTGTACGTGGGCCCTTTGAGCTGAGGCTGGAGCTGGAGTGGCCAGGATGTGAGCAGCAGTGTCCTGAGGCTGAGCAGAGGATCAGTTTCCTGCTTCTGGCCCCTAAAACCATTCTTTCCTCCTCCTAGGCCTCTGGGCCTGTGATGGGAGGGGCTTTCCCAAAGACTTCTGAAATGCCTTCAAGGGCTTTTTTCCGTTGTCTTGGTTGTTAACACTTGGCCCCCTTTTAGTCATGCTAATCTCTCTAGTAAGTGATTGCTCCACAACCTGCTTGTATTTCTGTATTGAAAACACCCTTTCCTTTTCTATCACAAAGACAGGTTGTGAACCTTACAAATTTTTACACTTTGCTTCCCTTTTAAATACAAGTTCCAACTTTAAGTCATTTCTTTGCCCCAATATCTGATTATAGGTTGTTAGAAGCAGCCACATCATTTCTCGAATGCTTTGCTGCTTAAAAATTTGTTCTGCCAAATACTGTAAGACATCACTCTTTAAGTTCCACCTTCCACAAATGCCCAGGACATGGACACAATGCAGTCAAGCTCTTTGCTGAGGCATAACAAGTGTGACCTTTAGCTCAGTTCCTAATAACTTTCTCATTTCCATCTGAAATCTTATCAGCCTGGACTTCACTGTCTATATTTCTATCAGCATTTCAGTCACCACCATTTAACCAGTCTCTAAGAAGTTCCAAACTTTTCCTCATTTTCCTGTGTTCTTCAGAGCCAGAGCCCTCAAACTTTTCTTATCTCTCTCCATTACCTATTTCCAAAGCTGCCTCCCTGTTTTCAGGTATCTTTATAGCAATGCCTTACTTCTTGGTACCAATTTTCTGTGTTTCATTTGTGTTGCTATAAAGGAATACCTGAGGCTGGGTAGTTTATAAAGAAAATAGGTTATTTTTCTCACAGTTCTGCATGGCACCAGCGTTGCTTCTAGTGAGAGCTTCAGAAAGCTTCCACTCATGGCAGACGGTGAAGTGGGGGAGCAGGCATATCACATGGTAAGAAAGCAGCAGTGGGTGGATGTCAAACTCTTTTAAACAGACAGTTCTCATGTGAACTCAGCACAAGAACTCACTCATTACTGCTGTAAGGAGGGCACCAAGTCATCCATGAGGGATCTGCACCCATGATCCAAATACTTCCCACCAGGCCTCACCTCCAACACTGGGGGATTACATTTGAAACTGATATTTGAAGGGGATAAAACATCCAAACCACATCACTCATTTTGTACTTTTGTGTGTTTTCATAATGGTGACTATCACCTGAGTTTAGAATTTTTTTTAGCTTTTCTTTTCTTCCTCCCCTCCCCTCCCCTCCTCTCCTCTCCTCTTCTCTTTTTCTTTTCCTTTCTTTTCTTTTTTTTTGTTTTTTTCTTTTTCTTTTTCAGATCTAGCTCTGTCAATGAGGCTGGAGTGCAGTGGAATGATCTCAGCTCACTGTAATCTCCACTTACTGGGCTCAAGCCATCCTCCCACCTCAGCTTCCCAAATAGCTGAGACTACAGACACATGCCACCACACCAGCTAGTTTTTGCATTTTTTTTAGTACACATGGGGTTTTGTCATGTTGCCCAGGCTGTTATCAAACTCCTGGGCTCAAAGCAATCCATCTGCCTCAGCCTCCCAAAGTGCCAGGATTACAAGCATGATCCAACACGCCAAGCCCAGAGCATTTCTTATAGGATTGGTTTAGTGGTGATGAATTCCCTCGGTATTTGCTTGTTTGGGAAAAACTTTATTTCTCCTTAATTTGTGAAGCTTAATCTTGTTAAATATAGAATTCTTGGCCAGCAGAATTTTTCTTTCAAAACCTTGAATATTTTATGTCATTCTCTTCTGGCCTGTAAAGTTTCTGCTGAGAAATCTGCTGTGTTATTCTAATGACGTTTTCTTTGTAATTGACTAGATGCTTTTGTCTAGCTGATTTTATAATTTATTCTTTCACTTTGACTGTAGTCTGGGACCCCAATTTAAACTTACATTAGATCACCTGATACTTTCCTGCAGGTTACTGAGCCTCTCTTAACTACTTATAAATCTTTTAAAAATACACATGCTTCAGTTTGTATAGTTTCTAATGCTATGTCTTTGAGATTATTTTATTTGTCTGTAGTGTCAAATCACACCAGTAAGTTTTTAATCTCAGATAATGAGTTATTTTACAAGTTCTATTGGCTCTTTTTCTATCTTAACATCTCTGTCCCTCATTAAATGTTTCTAAGGTCTATCCTGTTAATTCTGTCATTTTTGCTATTTCTCAATCTATTTCTGTTGACTAATATTTTTCCTAGTTATATCTCTTCTTTTCTTCTTTCTTTCCATGTATTACATGTTTTATTGCATACCGGACAGTTTTATTGCTATGCTATTGTCGAGTTTTGTCTGCTTTCAAAGACTGAAGAATTTTGTTTTAACAGGTTTATGTATGATCATGATTTTTTAAGGCTTATGTTTAAATGTTGTTATGGGATGTATAATGTCAGTTTTACCTTATGGATCCTTCAGTACTCCTAAATGGAGATGAATTTTCTGGGGTCTCTATAAGATGTGCTAGACATTCAACCAAGTCCCTCCTCTCTTACTAGTCATTTAGGAAATATTTTCCAGTCTTGTGTGAAATTGAGACTGATTCTTTTCACACCTCCACAGTAATCTTTTTTTCCACAAGAAGTTGTCATTTGCCTGGGTATCACACTAGATTGTGCAACTTAATATAGAGCTAAAAACTCAACAGGATGCCATTTTAGAAGCATGGACTTCTTCCTGTATATAGTGCCATATTTTCCTGGTATTATTCTCTACAGTTTGTAGCTGCCTTAGCTTTTTAAAATCTCTGTATAATTTCTAACTCCTCAAATTAGTTAAATCACCATAGTATGTTATTGCCTGGAAAGTGTCTTTAGTTAATAATATGTGGTAATTTAAAACTTCACTTTATCTTTATCCCTTTGTGCAGAGAGTACATTATTGTGATTCCTATTCTCCATAAGTGAAAAGATTATTCATATAGTCTTCTAATTTTCTGATTGATTATGGTAAGAAGGCTGGTCAAGTGTCAGTTATTCTGACTGCAAACCATCAAGCAGGATTTTTAACTACTGAAAGAGATATTATATATGTATTTTTTAACTACATGGTTCAAATTTTTCTGCCGTTGTATCATTTAAGATGTTTTTATTTGTAAGTAGGCTTGATCTCTTCTTTATCATTCTTTTTCAGGTTTGAAAACAAAGTTGTACTAGTTTTGTAAAGAGAATGAGAAAATTTCCACCGTTTTATTCCCCAGAATGTTCAATGTAACATTTAATAATCTGTTCTTTAAAGTTTAGGTAAAATGTGGCAGTTAATATTTGCATCCTATTTACTGTTTCCCCTTTGCATTTTTATGGTGATTACCTTTTCAAGTTTGCCATCTTTCCTTAGTCAATTTTGTTAGATTGTATTTTGCTAGGAAATTATCAATTAG
This sequence comes from Pongo abelii, assembly GCF_028885655.2. Classification (NCBI taxonomy): domain Eukaryota; kingdom Metazoa; phylum Chordata; class Mammalia; order Primates; family Hominidae; genus Pongo; species Pongo abelii. Next base: position 88,610,973 of record NC_071996.2, read on the forward strand.
ACTCATTGGCCTAGAGGCACATGTAGTTATTATTTCAATAACTCTAATTTCTCCTAATTTTGTGTTTACATTATCTAACACTAACTAGTCTTTTCTCTCTTATTTCCCTTATTTTATTAGTAGTTTCAAAAGCAGCTTTCTTCTTCCTTGGTATTTTCAGAAGTTCAGATTTTTAATTCACTATTTGCTTGGGTTTCTTTTTTTAAAATTTTAATGTCTATTTTAGACCTTTTAAATTATGTTCTAGTTCTTTTAACATTTCTTTGAATGAATACCCTCTTGAAAAGACTGCACAAATTTGGGTATTTGTAATGACTCACAAGACTATATTGAGCATACCAATATAAACTGTATAGCAAAAGATATTGTGTGGCTAGAGAAAGAGAGGACAAGCAAGCATTAAGGGCCCAAGAATCATACAGGCACAACCTCCTCAGAACCCTTATTCACACATGGACACATTTCATTTGTGGATCTATATGAAAAAAATTGTTTTCTGGAAGCTCTCAATGTAGTAGTTCTTAGTAGGGTGTTTTTATGCCCCTCTGTTTACATAGCCAAGCCATGTTGTGTATTTGATTAATCTGAATGAAAACCGTTAGTAAACAAACTAACTCTGAAGTTCTCCAGGGAGGTTTGGGATCTTAAATTTCAAATCATAAATTGCATGGCCCTAGCTTGTGCAAAAATGAAAATCAGTTATCTAAGCTTCCACAGAGTTAAGGATAGAACACTCCCAGACCATCTGTTAACTCTATCTTCCAAAATTGTGGGTTGTTTTTTGTTTTTTGTTTTTTTTTCATGGAACCTCATTCTCTCACCCAGGCTGAAGTACAGTGGTGCAGTATTGGCTGACTGCAACCTCTGCCTCCTGGGTTCAAGCAGTTCTCCTGCCTTAGCCTCCCGAGTAACTGGGATTACAGGTGTGCGCCACCATACTCAGCTAATTTTTGTATTTTTAGTAGAGATGAGTTTCTCCATATTGGCCAGGCTGGTGTCGAATTCCTGACCTCAGGTGATCCACCCACTTTGCCTTTTAAAGTGTTGGGATTACAGGCGTGAGCCATCACACCTGGCCGGGTTTTTGTTTTATTTAAAAATTACATTGTGCTGAGTGCAGTGGTTCATGCCTGTAAACCCAGCACTTTGGGAGGCTGAGATGGGTGCATCACTTGAGCTCAGCAGTTTTAAACCAGACTGGGCAAAATGATGATACTCTGTCTCTACCAAAAATATAAAAACTTAGCCAGGCATGTTGGCACACAACTGTGATCCCAGCTACTTGGAAAGCTGAGGTGGGATAATGACTTGACCTGGGAGGCAGAGGTTGCAGTGAGCCAAGATCATGCCCGGGCACTCCAGCCTGGGTGACAAAGTGAGACTCCATCTCAAAAATTAAATAAAATAAGAAAAAATAAAAATTATAATAATAATAGCTTTCATGCTCTATATTTTACTATGAATGTACAACTCAACACTGTACATTTTGATGTCAGTTGTCCTGCTTTTCATTGGTTTATATGTATTTTTTAACTTTCCCTCCTAGAATCCCTTTCAGTGGTTGGACTTACGATTTTTCAACTTTAGGATTGTGTAAAAGCAATAAACATTCAATAGACACTGTATTTTAAGTACCTATACAACCATTCCATTTTTCACTTTCAGTATAGCAGTCAATCAATTATATAAGAAATTCAGCACTTTATTATAAAGTAGACTTTGTGTTAGCTGATTTTGCCCAACTGTAAGGTAATGTAAATGTTCGGAACAAATTTAAAGTAGACTAAACAAAGCTATTATGTTCAGCAGGTTAGGTGTATTAAATGCATTTCCAACTTAACATATTTTCAACTTATGATGGGTTTATTGTGATATCAACCCCATTGTAAGTCAAGGAGCATCTGTATATTTTTAGGAGCTCTTAGTTTTAATTCTCCATCTTTCGGGGGGCCCAATGTCTTGTTTTAAATGCTCTGACCAAACACTAAATTTCCAGATGTGGCCAATGTCCCTAGGGCAGGTATTAGCTTCAGCATTTGTTTACCACTATAGATTTGTGTTCTCATATTTGTTTTACCTTCAGAAAATTCTCCTATCTCTTTGAAAGTTTAGCTATTTTTCACAGTATGGCTTTAATGCTCTATACTGAATTCTAGGCAAAATTTAAAATATTTGTTTAGCATATTGCTCGAAACCACAGAAGAGATTTTTTGTATTAAAAATAGTGTTGTCTTCACATTTAATTTTCAGATATGGGCACTGTCTTTTTTTTTTTTTTTTTTTTTGAGACGGAGTCTTGCTCTGTCACCCAGGCTGGAGTGCAGTGGCGTGATCTCGGCTCACTGCAAGCTCCGCCTCCCAGGTTCACGCCATTCTCCTGCCTCAGCACCCCCAGCAGCTGAGACTACAGGTGCAGGCCGCCATGGCCGGCTAATGTTTTGTTTTTTAATTTTATTATTATTACACTTTAAGTTTTTTAATAGAGACGGGGTTTCACCGTGTTAGCCAGGATGGTCTCCATCTCCTGACCTCATGATCCGCCCTCCTGGGCCTCCCAAAGTGTTGGGATTACAGGCAATGTCAGTTCCTTTCTCTCTAAAATTGATCCACAGCAAAACATGTTAAGTACTGAAGATATATGTGGGAAGTCATAATCAGGTGTACACAAGAGTAAACAAAATACCGTGTAGCATGAGGAGTTTTATAATATAAACATGTTTAGAGTGCTTTGAGAGCACTGGGAAGGGTATTTATTCAGGTAGGTATCAAGGAAGGCTTTCAAGAGTTAACATAAGCTGAATCAGACCTAAAAGATGAGAAGTTAAAATACAGCACACGGTGTTCTAGACAAAAGAAATTGCGAAATCACAGTCCAGAGAGGCATGAGAAACATGATATATTTAGGGAACTGCAAAATATTGTCTCTGGACCATAGCATAAGTATGAAAGACTAGTCAGAGAAGACACTGGAGAGGTAGATAAGGACATCAGATCTTACAGTACAGGTCCTTGCTAAGGACTTTGGACTTCACTGTGGAGAGTCCCTGAAAGTCTGTAAACGAGGCAGTGATAACAGAGAATAAATACCTACTGGAGGATTACCATTTAGCAAGTTGCTGAGGATGGATACAAACTATGTAATTTTATTTTTCTGATAAATAGGACCTCAGGCTCATACTACAGACCCGGGTATATTTTCTTCTCCTGTTTACACAAATATGTAAGTACCTAAGGAATTATATATAATCATAAATAATTTTAATAATCACATAAGAGTGCTGCTCTTAAGCAAATGATTCCATGGAATCCTCCATTTTTATAGTTCTACTTGGATTTAGTGAAACTTAGTCTTTTGCAGACTTTCAGCACTAAGCTTAAGTTGTAGACAAAGTGAATCATTGTCCTATCCTTTCTCCTTCTCCTTATCTATAATCCAGCTATAGTCAGGGTCTCCATGCCACTTTCAAGTGTATCCGCATCATAGCCTTCTTTCGGTAGTTTCTCATGATCTGGCTTTATTTGTTTGCTTTTCTCTTCTTTGAAACACCTATGATTTCTTATGCTTTTTGAGATTATTGGCTGTCTAAGGCTGGTAAAATAGTTTATAGTATAAATGATTTAATCAGTTATTCCCCCACCCCAAAGGCTATTTTGCAGTTTAATAAAAAATAATAATCTCTCGTAGTGGAAATCATGGCACTTAGAAGAGATAGTTGTTAAGCCCAGGGACTTTTCATTCTTCAAACCTTAGTGACCACCTATTTTGTTGATGTTTATATCTGTTTTTCTCAACTCAAGAAAAGAAAGAGAGGAAAATATGAATCTAAGTAATGGCAGTGAGCTTTGTATTATTTTACACCCAATGCCATCATCTTTTTAAAACATCGACAAGCCAAATGAAGTCTAGGATAGACTTTACAAACCCCAAATTCCTATGAAGATGATTAAGTAAAATAAGTGGTACATGATGGCAAATGGTATTGACATGTTCAGACAAGGCTTCCTGAAATAATAATTTTTACTTTAAGACTGATAAATATCAGTTTGTTTGACTTATTGAGTATTCATATGATACATAACACTGTAAAAGATGCAGAAGGAAGGAAACTGGCTTGTCTAGTTCAAAGCAATAAAACTTGATGACCATGTGTAGACCATATGTAAAATAACATTATTTTATTTATTTGATACAAACGTTTTTATTTATTAGAAATATAAATACCTACCTCTTTAAAGAAAAGGTTAGAAGAGGCTCATAATATAGTTGTAATAACTGCATTTTATATCTTCTCCTACCCAAGAATGTAGAACTACAAAAATCACTTGAATCTTTCACAGCAAGCATTTTGGATATTCTTTCATTAAAGATCTTAGCTTGGTGAAAAATAAAGAACTCTATACCTTACCTGGAGCTTCTTTGCCACTGCTCCAAGAGCATACACACAGATCCAAATAAAGAGCAAAGACACATATGTCACATTCCTCTTGCTCAGGTTTAACTCCAGGTTTTATAGGAGTTTGCTGTGGAAGCCTCACATCTATTCCATCATTTCTTTTCTCATTTATTGCTTAGTTTTCTTGTTCCTGATCATTTGTTTAATGTTACAAAAGATTTATAAAATAGAGATGAAAATTCAGTACCAAGGGAATGAAAATAAAGTAAATATGACAGCAGTGGGAGTAAAGTTGAAATAATTAAGCGTTGCACTTAGGTGATAAGTAACTTTGTATTACAGGGAAGGTATAAGGAGTAAGAGTGAAGAAGGCAATAAATCTACTACCCTGAAGACTGTGGTTAAAACTTGTAGTTTATTTATTGGGTAATAGTCTGATGGTTTTTAGTGGGGGTGTAATGGTCAAATTAGCATACACAATGAATAACTTTGACACCAATATACAGGAAAAATTGAAAGAAAGAAACTCAGAACCAGTTCGCAAAAGCTATTAGTGGCCTGCAAAGCCTTCATTTGGGATTAGAGAGAAGTAGGCACAGATCCGAAAGACTTTAAATAGGAATTTATTTATAAAACATTTATTGAGAACCTACTATGTTCAAACTATAATGTTAGATTTTAGGCAGGTACCGAGATAAAACTATGTTGCTATGATTTCAGGGTATTATTTTTCAAGGATATTATGAAGCTGGAGAGAGGGGATGAAAATAAGACAAGTTAAAACAACACAACCCACTGCTATTACCTAGATTCACTGTTTTTCCTAAATAAGTGCTCTCTGGAATGTTGCAAGCCTTTAATTAATTAGAGCCCCAGAAACTATAATTCTCGTCATTTTTCTTTTGCCAGTTTACTTGTTACTTTTTTGGAGGAATGAATTTCTGAAGATACTTACCCTGCCATTTCTGCTGATGCCATGCTTTATCTGGTTAATAAAATTGTTTTCTAATAGTCATCAATGAAGCTTTTTCAGTTCCCTGACTAATTTTACCTGTAGGCCTTTGCACTTTGTTTGGTTCTGCGTGTATGCTTTTAGAGCAGAAAGTCTATTGGGAACTGCTATCAATGAATACATAGAACTCCTTGAGTTATGTTTTGTGCCAATAATATAACATGAAGAAAACAGAAAAGTGAATCTGAATGCATTAGGTTGCAGAATATCTAAGAGAAAAACCTGTGGAAACTTGAGTTGACCTAAGAGACCAGATCCTAGAAAAACAAATTAGGACAAATGATAGAGAACATGTTACTGACTTCGGCTTTCATGCTCCTAGTTGAATACTGCCAAAAGGTACAAATCTAAGGATAGACTATTGTCATGAAGCCCATTTTATGAACTGAACCCAGTGAAGTTTCTTTTCTCTTCTGCCAAAATATAGGATATAGTTTTCAGTCTGGCTGTTCCTCAAAATTGAATTATATCCCTTGGGGGAAATGTACATTTGATCATGTAGAGTACAGGCCTAGAAAGGAGTGCCACTTTTCTTAAGAAAGTAGAAAGAAAAGAAGCAGTTCAAATCAGCAAAAATATATGAAAATAAATCAGACTTCAGTTTTAGATTTTGTTTTTATAAATATTTATTTTTCTATTATTTTTATGATTGAGTTATTCTTTTTTTGCAATTCAGAAAATTATGTTTTTATTTCATTAGTGTGTGATGGTAAATCTAATAACACATGATAGCATATTGTCACACAGAAAAGGAATGCATCTAAATTGGTATTACATATAGCTAGAAACTTATGATTTTAACCCATAGTTACTGAAAAATCATTCACATATTTTCTTCCTACTGTGGAATATGGGGAGAGGACAGTAGAACTATGGCATTTGAACAAGTAAATAAAGGATTATCAGAAAGTTCTGGTCAGATGCCTTGCTACTCCATCAGGGCTTTTAGCAGTCAGAAGGGACTCATCTGCCCCCTTCCTGCAAATCCTATATCCATTTTCAGAGAAACACAATGTAGGCATGGCTAAGGTGTGTTGAAAGTATAAGGATCAGAGAGATACACTGTTTATGCAGCAGCTATAATTCTGTTCCCCTGGGTAATAAAGCACATTTCTGAAACTAGAGGCCAGTCTAAGGAGGAAGTGAAATAGGGGGGTTGGAAAAAATAGTATATTATTCATTTTGAATTTCTATAGAAAAACTCTTAGATATAACAAAATGATTCAATAATTAGAAATTTTGGGAAAAGTTTTACAAATTTTCGACTCTATGTAATAACTAAATGATCAACCTTTCTTTACAGGCAACAGAACTTGCTGCAAAATTGCTTGCAAGAAAAAGTATGTATCATAAAATCCACCGATAAAGCAACATATTAGTCATACTTTCTGATGCATCATAATAGAAAACATTTTGTTAAGTAATAGGAATCGTCCATTGATATTTGTTAGGCTTCCTTTTTGCCCCTTTTTCTTCTTTGAAGTTTACTTTCAGTTAATTCTTATACTTTTCTGTGGTCCAAAATTGTTATCAAAAAATAATACTGACTCTTCAAGATGAGGTCTCATGGGTATAGAATGGTGAGATATTAACGATCTAACCATCATAGGAAGAGAATCAAATACCACAAGCCTATTATATCATGGGAAGCCATTAATCAATAAAGCCTTTCAGATCTTGCTGGTGAACTCAGTAGTAGGTGAGTTGAGATGCTTAGATCTGTCTTCAGCAGTTTTGTGAAAAGGGACTGGTCACCTATGAGCTGAGACTTGGAACAGGCAAAGATAAGATCGTGTATTTTTATGAGGCCTAACTCTGGATCTAGACCGAACAGTCAGGAAAGAGAAAGCATTTGAGGAACAACACATACTCTGACACACTATTTAACATGGAAACTTGCTCAATTCATAGAATATGCAGCAAATACAAAAGCTTTGACCCAAAGGAATTTTTTTCAGTTTAATGTTGTAATAGAAAGCAATTAAAAACTAGGATTCTATCTATTTCACTACAAAGAAAACGTTAGAAATATATCCCTCTTTTATATATTGAGGTTGGAATCTCTTTGCCACAACTAACCTAAGAGTAATAATGTAGGTTATTGTTTATCATCTCCAGAAATAAGAAAAATGACATATATTGAATGTCTTAGTTTATAATTTATATGTGTTGTAGTTGATTTAGAATAATTATCTTCTCTATAAACATTTAGGTATGATTCTTAAATATTTGATTTAGAGTGTATTTATTTAAGACATGTATTTTACAACATAGACTGTCATCTCAAAATATGTGTTTAATGCCACTAACCCATTGCTTATAAAATAAGTTAAAAATATGTTTGTGTATTTGGGGATTACAGCTGAATAAAATGGCCTTTCCTGGGGTGCTCCTCAAATGCTTTCAAGTGAGTCAGAAGAGAGTGTGCTACATATATGTTAACTTTTCTTTGAATCTTTCTCTGAAATATGGATAATTTCAGACTAATTTAGGCAATATTTTGGGTGTGAGCAGCTAGTTACAGGAATCATATTTACATTGAGACCTACATATCAGCCTTCTAAGCTTTTCTGCCAATTACTTGTGTTTACAAGCTGTATGTTTTAAGAATTTTAACAATTTAAAAATAGAGTACTACTTTATTATATGTAAGATGAGTTTTGTAAGCACAAAATTTATTTGTAGTTACTAAGTAGAGGTTTATAGAATTCTACAGATGTATTTATTTCTATCCATGGTCCAGTTCAAATCTATGACAGCAACATTGGTCACTAAGGAAATGGTTATTCAAATCTGGTTCTTGGCTCCAGCTCAAACAAATTAATAGTCTAACTTTCTTAACCTTGCTCAGCCCTCCCTACTCTTTGATTCCCAAATCTAGCTTGGCTTTTATTTTCTATCTAAATTAATTTGTTACCTTACTTTAGTATCTGTTCTCAGCTTTCCTATCTAGAACAATTTGTATTTATTTGTATTATTTTATTTTATTTGTATTATTTGTATTTATTTGTATTATCTCTTTTATTGGATACAAAGCCCATCAATCTATGTAAAGCATTAGCTTTTATTTTTGCCTATCAAATAATTCTTAACAATTAACTTTAGTCATTCCTATATATATAGACCACAGGCTCACCCTTTCAGCAGGGACTGGGAGAGAAAATGCTTTATGTTCCTTCCCCAAATCTCAGCTAGGCAGATATTTCTGAAAGCATCCAAATATTTTGACTGGATCTGTTTTGAGAAATGTTTTGTTACAAATATTGAATGTATCTTTAAAAATTAGCTGGATCACATATTTTCTTTCCAAAATACTTGCATGTTGTGTGCCTAGACAGCAATTTAGTGATATTTTTAACAAAAATTATCATTTATGCTAATAATAAATGCCAGGGGAAAAAGGAACTTCTGAGAGACTGTGAATAAAATAAATCTTACACAAAAAATACTTCACCGTAGTGCAGAATAAACTAACTAGAAATTCATCTTAAATTCTAAATTTCTAAACTGATATTTCTTTACTATTTTCTCTCATAAACCATAATGGTATTCCACCAATACATTGATATAAAAATTAAATGTTACCTTCTGTCTCCAAAACATAGAGTAAGTTGTTACGTGACTTTATTTTTATCTCTGCTTACCTCCTTTCCAGGTAACTTCTGAAGAACTGAATATTATAATTCAGAATATAATGACCTGGGTTGTGGCTGCAGTGACCAGTATATTGTACCCAGCCATCACAAAGTATGAAGAAAGATTGCAAAATAATACATACCCAGTGTCTGATGACTCCATCCTCTCTTCAGATAGTTCAAGTTTCTGTAGCACATGCAGTGAAGACTTTACATATAGAAGCTACACATCTGCAACAACTAAAACATTTCAGGCAGAACCCTGTGCATTTGTAGTTGACATGTCAGTAAGGAGACCAACCACACCTATAAAACCTCCTCCTGCACATGTGGAAAAAACAGCTGTGGGGAAAACATGTCACATAAAAGGACAATCTATAACCTCTAAACGTAAATATAATAAAACCAACTTGCTATATTCATACCCTAAGCTCAGAAGTTGTAAATCAGATAGTCACCTTTTAGCATCATTTGAAACAGGCACAAAAAAATCTAAGGATGCTACCACTGAAACAGATAGCTTAGGGAGTTCATTGCATTATGATAAAACAGCAAAAGCCATGGATGAAATGAAGAATTTAAAAAATGTTTTTGTTAACTTTAAATGTTACTTGAAAGGGGAAACTGAAGTGATTCTAGAAAGCATTTTGCGAGAAATCATGTCTGATTTAACCCAGTCCATTCCCTCTCTCTCTTCTGTTACTGCTGAAGTTTTTGTTGAACAATGTGAACATGAAAAAGAAATCTTGCTTTCCAATGTTCATATTTCCTCAGTTGCTTCTGAGATTGTGGAAAATATGCTTGAGAAGTTAGAGTCTGCGGTTGAGAAAAAATGTGTTGAGATGTTTTCACAAGATTTGTCAGTCGACATTAAACCAAGTTTAGCAGCCAGTGATGAACTTCTCACATCATCTAATGGAAAACCTTTGAAAAATTCAGTGCCTCATACTTTGGACCCAATGTGTGATATTGCAGAGGACATGGTGCATGCCATTTTAGAGAAGCTAATGACTCTTGTTTCTTTTAAGCAAAATGAATTTCTTCATCTTAAAGACACAACTAAGCTTTCCTGCCAGCAACATAAGACAGACCCAATATGTATGTTCCTTCAAAGAGCTGGCAAAAATAAATCTAGTCTTGAATCTGATGAAACTAGTTTAATTGTCAATGAAGAAGTACAAAATTTAATATCAAATATTTTTTCCCAGTCTTCTTTGGTTGCTTATATAGAGGAAGCAGTCAGTGCTATACTAGGTTATATACAAACTGAACTAAATAATGAGAGAATTATTGCATCTGAAGAAACAGTAGTACTCCTTCAGCTACTTGATGACATCCTTGTTCAGCTCCATCAGGAACCAGTAAATGAAAGTTTTCAAAAAAGTAGGCAACCTAGAATAAGTAGTCCTTCTGACACCAAAGAAAAGTACAGACTCACTGGCACTAGATTATCAAATAGTCCTAGGTCTGGAAGACCATTTCCGCCTATAAATGTTCCAGGCATGGTTCTTTATTCTGATGATGAAAATGAGGAAATAGACAATATTGTAAAAAATGTGCTTGATTCAACCTTCAAAGATGAAAAAGTAAAATCACAAGAACAGATTCCTAATCATTGGTTTACAAAGGGAAACACTTGTTTTGAATTCAAAAGAAATAACAAACCACCTACAAAGCCTGGTTCTAGAAGCAAAGCTGCATTTCATGATTGGGAATTAAAGACTGAGCCACCATCTACTAATTATGAAGATATTTTAAAGAAAAAACTTTGTTCGAATAAAGACATTTCAACTTTCAGCCAAGATCAAAAGCATCAAATAGAAAAGGCTTCAGAAAACATAGTCACAAGTATTTTAAAGGAAATGCTCAAGGACATATCTTCTGTTCCTTTTGGTCACTTAGACAGCAAAACTGGCAATGAAGCTTCAGTTCTTGTTTCAGAAAAGCCTCAAGGACTGTCACATCAAGAATGGATAGACCAGATGTTTTCTGTTTCAGAAATCAGTACAGTGGCTCAAGAAATAACAGATTCTGTGTTAAACATACTTCATAAGGCATCAAACTACATTTCCAATACCACTAAAAGTTCCATTTCATCATCAGTTCATCAGACTTCCTTACATAATTCTGACACTGAACACATATTCAAAGAAGCACCAAATAAATACCCATTAAAAACATGGTTTGACAGTGAAAAGAAAATGAAATATTTATCTTTATTTAATGTTGATCCTGAAAAGCCTTCCTGGTTAAAATCTGGAAAAAGTGAACCTAAACCTGTAGATGACATTAATGATAAGATCATTCGTACAATTTTTAAAAGACTGAAGTCATTTATTTGTCCAAAATTGCATATGGGCTTCAAATCTTCATTACAATCTCAACTTAGTAAGTACACAGCTAAAATAGTAAACATTGTTTTATGTGCTATACAGAACGAACTGGAACTTCACAAGGAAAACCTAAATCTTAGGGAGACTGACCATACCAAATCCCTTACAGATAAAGGATTTTTTGCTAATACTGATAAAAAATTAGAATCTCTTGTCACGAGTATTGATGATGACATTTTGGCGAGTCCATTATTAACCTGTATTTATGATATGTTATCAAGTGAAAATGCACATCAAAGAAGCATTTCACTCTCTTCTCGTAAGCCAAAGTCTGCAACTGACAGTGTTGATGTACAACGCATTTTGCCAAATAGGGAGGATAAAAAATCTTTTCACAAATATTTGGCTACTCCTTGTACTCTCCACAGTGTCAATGATGGAAACCATATTAAAGAGAATGCAAAATTGCAAGTGTTAGAAAGAATTGGGGAAACACTACATGAAATGTTAAGCAAGCTCCTGGGGACCCATCTTCATTCTCAGCTATCTTGTAGTCAACAAAGCAGAGAGATGACCAATAAGAATCAGAAAATGGCCGCTGCATTGCAGTCTAATATTCAGTTAATTTCTAAAGCAATTTTGGATTATATCCTTGCAAAATTATGTGGTGTTGACATGGATACCAGTTTTGCAAGTTGTGGATTAAAAGCTATCTCAGAGTCTCTTGACATTGACAACCCATCATTTGCTTCAATTATTGAGAAAATGGCCAAATCCACCAAAATAATCTCCAGCATAGCTTCCAGAAGGGTTCAGGAGGACAATAAAGAAGAGACTAAAAGCAAGGCAAAACCTGTTGCTCCTGTGTCTTCCAAAACACCTAGCACAAAAGAAATGCATCCAAATAAACTGAAAGCTGTAGCTTCAGATATTCTTAATATGGTTTTTGCTAAACTGGAAGGGTTTGCTGATGGACATTTAGAAATTTTGGATGCTATTAATGATGGAAATAAGAAAAGCAATAAGATAGGCTGGGAATATGAAAGTACCAGTATTTCCAAAGACACACATGAAGCATCATTTCTGTCTGCTTTATATATGCATGCAAAGAAGGTATCAAGTGCTATTTTGAAGGTTATTCAAACAGAATTAAATGTGACCTCATCAGATTTGAAGACAAGTGTAAAAAACCCACCACCTGAGACTCAAATTCTTAAAGATGTAGTCAAGTTAATTTTAGATGCAGTATCTTCTGATATGTTTAATGAAATGGAATCTGAAGGGGGAGGCATTGAAACTTATCAATACAGGCCAACATATGGAAGCCTTCCTGGAGGGGCTGAATCAGATTCATTTCTAGAAGATGATGCATATACAGAGAAAAAAATTATTGATGAGAAATCACCACAAAGAGAAAAAATGAAAACACGTTCTCTTAAACAATGGGCTCTAGAAAAAACCTTAAACAAAATTGAAGTAAAACTCAAAGAACCACATATATCTCCAATTGCTCCCATTATAAGAAATATTTTGAATGAAATTTTTCAAAGTACTTTAATCAATCAATTAAATGTCCTTTCTCTCTCCCACTCTAATTTTAATGGCATGCCTCACAATGTTGATGAGCCAACTCCCCAAACATCTGTTCAATTTATGGATAAAATGATGGATCCTTTACTGTCTGAAGCAGATATAACCATAGTAACAGATAATATTGTTAGGACTGTATTTCACAAACTTTATTCAGCTGCCATGACAGAAAGAAATGTAAGGGAAAATAGGTGTAAAACTATCAATTTTTCAGCAAATGTTTCTTTTCATGAACACACCTATAAAGGAAAGTCCTCTGTCACTGTGTTGGATGAAAATCCATGTACTTTTCAGTCTAGATTCAGCGTTGCTGACAAGGAGGCAAAGGTAAATCTAGCTGAAGATATTGTACAGGCAATATTAACAAATTTAGAAACTTTTGCTACTTCCAAAGTAAAATCTCTCTTTTGTTCTCAAGTCAACTTTACAGTTCCAGTGGCTTTACCTATTCAGCAAGATCACAGTACATTGAGCAAAGCATTAGCAGCCAAAGATTCATATTCTGATGAGCAATTTTCCTGTTGCTCAGTAGATCATACCAAGTCAGGAAAGATCAACTTGTGCCAACTGTCTTGGTCTAAATTAAATACTTATGCACTACAAGTGGCTAGAAAAAATTTACAAGGAATCAAACAGGAATTAGATAAAGAAAGGGAAAATCCTTTTTTAACTCATGACATTGGGATTTCTGAAAGTATTGCAAGTCAAATTGTTAATGCATTGTTAGACATTATATCATGTAAAGGCAAATGTGACAAAAACAGTTCTGACAAAGAGATCGATTTAGATCAGCAAAAAGGTGTTATTGAAAAGCTGCTCAATAAGACCGAATATCAAAAAGTACTTCAACTTCAAATACAAGATACCATTGAAGGTATCCTATGTGATATTTATGAAAAAACCCTGTTTCAGAATAATCTCTCATTTGCCACACCCACTCTGAAATGTAGCATAACTGATAAACATTCAGAAGAAAATTCTGAAATGTTCATGGAGGGTGCAAATAAGATTATTCCTAAGCTTTCAGTTCCTAAATCAGATGTCATTTTGATATCCAATGATATAGTGAATATTGTTCTTCATAATCTCAGTTCTGCTGTCACGCTTGTCATAAATGCAAAGAATCCTACTTCTGCAAGCTTGCCCCTGACATTTTGTGATATGTTTCCAAAAATAGACTGTCAACAGCCTCCTAAGGGGTCAAAAACTGAAAGAAAAACTGAGCATTTTTCATATTCAAGAAATCAGAAATCAGCTTATGCTGATGATAATCAGATAATTGTAGTAGAGAAAGAAGACACTCAGAAATCTGCTACTGACTCATGTGAGGAAAATGCTAACTTCATTACTAAAACTATTTTTAATCATCTAGAATCTTTTGCCACAGAAAGAATAGATTCATTAATTACCCTTGCTTTCCAAAGTAAAGAAAAGTCATTTGTTATCCCAGAATTGGAAAACTGTAAACAAAATGACAGCATCTTTTATGATTCAAGCCAAGTGGAATCAGATGTAAATGTCCTCAAAATATCAGCAACTGAAACCAGTCTCAGCCAAGAGCTTACAGATTTCACTTTTGTCAGTCACAGAGAAAAACTTGGATCCACAATTCACCTATCGCAAGCTAGCCTTAAGACATATGCTGACATCATTGCCAGTACCATTTTGAAGCTTATTAAAAATGACTTAGACTTAGAAATTCAAAAGACATATCCATGTCAAAACAATATTTTGTTCCAAGAAAACATCATTGTGAGTGAAATTGTTGACAGTATGTTAAAGATGTTAGATGATAAAAGATCTGTAAAGGAAATTGGTTTTAATTCAAAAGAGAATTCTAACTTTTCACAATTAGCTTTATCAAATGAAATATTGCTGGGTCACAAAGACAAGGAAAGAAGTACCAAACAATCTCTATTTACAAAGTATCCATTAGAGCAAAACCAAATGATATCAGAAAACAAAAGGCAGATAATTGTTTTGGAAGAAATATTTATGAGAAATGGAGAATCAAAAAACAAAGAAAAAGGTGAACTGCTCATTGCAGTGGAAGAACTTTTGAATAAGTTGTATCAAAGAGTAATGGAAGTCACAGGCCATTTGCCTCCACTCAATGAAACTGCCAACTTTATATCTAATTCTAAAATTAAAACATCAGACACAACACAGAAAAACAGTTTTCAATCACATATTAACAGTGTAGCAAATGACATAGTTGAAAGTGTTTTGGGGAAAATGTACTTGGTAGTTGTGACATCATTACATGAAAATAACAAAAGTAGGACAGAAGTTGAAATATCTGACAACAATGATTCCTTACTAATGAAACCATTAAGGTTTAGAGAAACTAAACAAGCAGGAAAAATAAGTAATTCCCCTAGATATGTAACATCACAGGCTTATTCTTATGTCGACAGTCAAAATATCTCTGTGATGGAAAACACTCTTTTGCCATATTTACCATTGCGAGTGAAGAAAGACTTAATTCAAATGGTTCTCAATAAGATCACAAATTTTGTCTCACTTCAACTAGAAGAGAGTTTGTCCCCTGAGTATTGTGCTGATAAGATGCAACTTTTAAGGCCACACACTTTAAAGGTGAGCCCTAAGGACAATCCTAAGCCATGCTTTAAAGCAAATTTAAAAACAATATCAAAAATTACCACTTTGCCTAAATTTACAAAAAAAACACACTTAGGACTGAGTGCTGCTAAGGCCAAAAGCAAAACCAAGTTACGTCCTGGAGAGAAGACTCCAAAAGACAGCAGATCCAAGACTGCCATTGGGTTGTCACACATCATGTCAGCTGGAGATGCCAAAAATTTACTGGACACAAAATTGCCCACTTCAGAACTAAAAATATATGCCAACGATATAGTAATTAACATCCTGGAAACAATTGTGAAGGAATTTGGAAAGGTAAAGCAAACCAAAGCTTTACCATTTGATCAAATCATAGCAGCAGGTAAAATAGTTAATACAGTTTTGCAAGAATTGTATGTTACCAATAACTGCAATTTGGCTTACCCGATCAAATCCTCACATCTCAGACTTTCACAGGGGAATATAGGCACAGGATCCCTTCCTAAACAACAAGCATGTTTTTACTTGGAGAATGTTTCTTCACAGCTAGAGCACATTTTTCCTAGAGAAGGTATATTTAAAAAATTGTTTGACAAGTGGCAAACAGAATCAAATGACAAGGAAAATGAAAAGTGTAAGCTATTGATGATAGCTGAAAATGTTTTGACTGAAATTTCAATAAAAGCAAAAGAATTAGAATATTCTCTTTCACTTTTAAATTTGCCACCTCTTGAGAATTGTGAAAGCAGGTTTTATAATTATTTTAAAGGAGCTTCTCCTAGAGCTGAGGATACCAAAGCACAAATTAATATGTTTGGAAGGGAAATTGTTGAAATGCTGCTTGAGAAACTACAGCTATGCTTTCTGTCCCAAATTCCCACTCCAGATAGTGAAGAAACTCTATCAAACAGTAAAGAACACATTACTGCTACAAGTAAATATGGTTTTCCAAACAAGCATAGCCTCAGCAGTTTACCAATCTATAACACAAAGACAAAAGACCAAATTTCTGTGGGCTCCAGCAACCAAATTGTTCAAGAGATTGTAGAAACGGTTTTAAACATGTTAGAGTCATTTGTGGACTTGCAGTTTAAACATATCTCCAAATATGAGTTTTCTGAAATTGTGAAAATGCCTATAGAAAACCTTTCTTTTATCCAACAGAAACTGTTAAACAAAAAAATGTTGCCAAAATTACAACCACTGAAAATGTTTTCTGATAAATCCGAGTCAAATACTATTAATTTCAAGGAAAACATACAGAATATCCTTCTACAGGTTCATTCATTCCATTCACAATTACTTACATATGCTGTTAATATCATCAGTGACATGCTTGCTGTAATTAAGAACAAGCTAGACAACGAAATAAGCCAAATGGAACCATCTTCAATTAGCATATCGAAAGAGAACATTGTAGCAAGTGAGATCATTGGCACATTAATGGACCAGTGTACTTATTTCAATGAGTCTTTGATGGAAAAACTTTCAAGGGAAAGTTTGTTCCAAGGAGCTGAAAATGCCTACACTGTTAATCAGGTTGAATTAGCAACTAATATGAAAATGTTCACATCAAAGTTAAAGGAAGGTAGTTTGGGGATTAATCCTTCACAAGTGAGTAAAACTGGGTTTGCGTTTTGTTCAGATGAAGATATGAAAGAAAAATACAGGGTTTCATCAGATTTACCCACCTCTGTCAGATCCTCTGTAGAAGACACAGTTAAAAACTCAGAGCCAACGAAAAGGCCTGATTCAGAAACTATGCCATCGTGTTCTACTAGAAACAAAGTACAAGACCACAGTCCAAGGGAATCTAACTTTGGTAGTTTTGATCAGACCATGAAAGGAAATAGCTACCTCCCTGAAGGCAGTATCTTACAAAAGCTGCTTAGGAAAGCAAGTGACTCCACAGAAGCAGCATTAAAGCAAGTCTTGTCATTCATAGAAATGGGAAAAGGTGAAAATCTAAGAGTGTTTCATTATAAGAACCTAAAACCAGTTGTTGAACCAAACCAAATTCAGACAACCATTTCTCCACTCAAAATATGTTTAGCTGCAGAAAATATTGTCAATACTGTGCTATCCAGCTGTGGCTTTCCAAGTCAACCACACACTAATGAGAACAGGGAAATAATGAAACCATTTTTCATATCAAAGCAAAGCTCTTTATCTGAAGTATCTGGAGGGCAAAAGGATAAGGAAAAAAGTTTTCTTAGAATG
This sequence comes from Pongo abelii, assembly GCF_028885655.2. Classification (NCBI taxonomy): domain Eukaryota; kingdom Metazoa; phylum Chordata; class Mammalia; order Primates; family Hominidae; genus Pongo; species Pongo abelii. The sequence continues at coordinate 88,628,740 of NC_071996.2, forward strand.
CAGGATAAAAAAATCAACTATATACCTGAGGAAGAAAATGAAAACCTTGAAGCCAGCAGGGAAGATTCTTCTTTATTGCAAAAATTGAAAAAAAAGGAGTACCCAAAGATAGAGACTGTGAAGGAAGTTGAAGCCTTTACTTTTGCTGATCATGAAATGGGTTCCAATGAAGTTCATTTGATAGCAAGACATGTCACCACATCTGTGGTCACATATTTGAAGAACTTTGAAACTACAGGTAAGCAAGAAAGAACGTACACTAAAAATTTGCATGATTTAGGAAGAAAACCAGTAAAAGACATGTTTAAAAGATCTCCTGTCTAAAATGCTGTATTCACTATTTTTCTGAAAATACCCTTGGAGGTAGATGACTACTGAGTTGCATTTTAATTTTATTTTAAATTTATTGTTTTATTTTATTTAGAAATAGTGTCTGTGTCACTGAGGCTAGAGTACAGTGGCATGATCATTGCTTCCTGCAGCCTTGAACTCCTGGACTGAAGACATCCTCCCATCTCAGCCTTCCCCCAAAATAGCTGGGACCACAGGCATGCCACTGCACTCTAATTTTTAAAAATATTTTTGTAGAGACAGGGTTTTGCTATGTTGCACAGGCTGGTCTCAAACTCCTGGCCTCATGTGATCCTTCTTTCTCGGCCCCTCAAAGTGTTGGGATTACTGGCATGAGCCACCGTGCTCAGCCTCAATTGCTTTTTAATTCATCACAATGCAAAAAAATAAAAATAAATAAATGTTTTCAGAATTTGAATTTGAAGGATGTGTTGCTCAGTTTTCTCTATCTACAAATGAGAGAAAATGAGACCATTTTAAAGCAGGAGATTTTGATTGAGCATGAGGCATAAATTTGGAAGGGTTTTTAAAATTCTTATGCATAACTTCTTTATAATCATATGGGATGTGCAGTTAACTGATTAAAAGTCATTTAATTTTTGTATTCTTGAAGGCTTTGTTATTATTATTCAAAGTTTAAAAGAACAGTAGAATTAAATATCTTGTTTTATTTGCATTCCAGTATTCTGACTTGAATTCCTCTTAGGTATAATACTCCAACTGTATCATTACAGGGATTATATTTGCATTATCTTTCTAAGTATGCTCATGTGTATATATTAGGTGAAACAACATGTAATAGTCATTTTGTATATCAAAAACTGTTGATTATTGACAATTAATAAAAGTCAGTTTAATATTACTATAATACCCCAGATCTAGGTCAGTAGTTTCAGTTACCAGTAATTAGTTGCTACATCACCAGTCCAGATACATCACTCACAATCATTCTAATTGGAGATATTAGCAGTCCTACCCACCTGCACGAGGTGGTTATTTTCCATCCTTAAAACCAGCATTCTCCCAAGATGGACGGTAATGTAGCTACAACTACAAACTCTTAAATAGACTTACTCCAGGCATGACTTAATTGATTTTAGAAAAATAAACAAAAGCAAAACAAGCAAGAGAAGATCCCTGATTTCATCACATTGATACTTGGCTCTATCAATTCTATATTCCTATTCTCAGACATCTCCAAGGTCTTCCAGTGACATCGCTCATGTTCCTTCTTCCACTAGGAATACCCTTTCCTCATACCCTTTATCTTGACATGGCCAAAACCTGTGTAGCAGTCAAAGCTCAGCTTAAAGTCTTCTATCTGCGTAGAGTCTTGCCTGATAACACGTGAAGATATATAATATATAATTAGGTTCTGAGGAAAAAAACTGTGTTGCTCTTAGCTGCCACACCCAGAAGTTAGCCATTGCAAATAGGTAATGATTTGTAACAAATAGAATTTTGGACAAAACAAATATAGAGTTCTTCACCTGGCTGGGCCAACCTTCCTTCTCTGTGACAAACTATAATCTAGGGGCTAAAGTACTACTGCTATTGCAATCTATTACTAGCTTTTCTGGAGTTGCCACACTTTTATTTTAGTGAACTTGATATTGCAACACAACTCCTTAATGTCCTAAAAGTAAAACATAGCATAACATTAAATGTTTTGTCTAAAGATATTTTAAAATAATTATATGGCACCTCTAGATATCACTGGAGACATGGTAGGATGCATCACTAAACCTGCAAATTATTTCTCTGCCCCAAGCTTTCCAGCTTCTTAGAGTTCATAACCATCCAACCAAGGCAGACATCAGCATTTGACTTAGAGGACTGAATTTTGGGGTGCTATTTTCTCAATTTATTGGCTAAAATTAAGATTTTACATGGTGAGAAATAAATGTTTGAGGAAAATCTAATTTCTTCTTTTGTTTAGATTTTTCTTTAGTGAGTTGCTCAAAGGGTGAAATATATATGTAAATAATAATTACAAATATATTGAATTTTCTATTTTTTCTTTAATCCATGCTAAAATTACATTGTTTTCTTTTTTAAGTTTTTAGTGAGGAAAAGATGTCTACTGTTTCTACATGGTCAAGGAAAAAATATGAATCAAAACAGCTCCTAAGAAACATATACGATGATTCTTCAATTTATCAATGTTGTGAATATCTCACTGAGTCAGTACTTTACCATTTAACTTCAAGCATTTCTGATAGCACCAAAAAGGGTAGAGAAAAAGAGAAAGCATGGGAAATTCAAGAAGCAACATTTAGCAAGATTATTTCAATTCATTCTCAAGTGTTTGAGAGCAGGTCAATTTCCATTGGAGAACTTGCTTTATGTATTTCTGAAATCATTCTTAAAATTCTTTTTAATAATAAAATTATACAGGCTGACATCGCACAGAAAATGGTTTCCATACCAACAAAATACATTTACTGTCCAGGAATAGTTTCTGGTGGCTTTGATGACCTCTTTCAGGATCTCTTAGTAGGAGTGATTCATGTACTGTCCAAAGAAATAGAAGTAGATTATCACTTTGAAAGCAATGAAAGAAACAAATCATTTTCTATGCATAGAAATAATAGTGTACCCGTTTGCAACAAAATCAATAGACAGGCAAGCCCCAGAGACTGGCAATTCTCTACTCAACAAATTGATCAACTTTTTCAAAAAAATAAATTAAGTTATCTTGCATGTAAGTTAAACAGCCTGGTTGGTAACCTAAAAACAAGTGAATCCAAAGAAGTAGTCAATAAAGTTTTTAATATTGTTTCAGATTTATTTTCACCAGATGAATGCCTAGATAGGGGTATGGATTCTGGTAAAATGCAAAGAACATTTTTCTACTCCTTGAATAATGAACAACCTAATAGCATACTTAGCAATAACCTACAGCTCTCCTCAAAATCAGTTTTTCTTCTCAATGTTGTATGTGAGAAACTTATCAGAATACTTTTGGAAAAATGCACAAGCACTGCTTTTCTTGATAAAGGGTCTGTTTCAGAGGAAACATCAGCAAAAGAATGTCAACTTTTAAAAATGCTTCAAAGCTTAGAAGATGGAAAATCTGATTATCGTAAGGGAGGAATGGACTGTGAATGCCTTCAAGTAGATTACATGTCAGACCTTTTGGAGAATGTGGCAGAAATTGATCAAGACTTATTGACATCAGACTCTATGCTTACTATTATTTCCCACAGCTTGGTTAAATCATTGATGGACAAATTATCTCACAGCATACAACAAGCTCCGGAAAGTCTACCTTTTGCAAATGAGCATTTGAACTATAGAACAAGAGAAATACAGTCTAGTTTCACAAAGTCAGAATTAATAGAATTAGGACAGAGTAAAAGTTCTTTAGAACTCAGGAGCTATGATAGTAATTCTTTAACAGTATCCCTGAATAATCCCAGTGTGGTTAGCTCCAAAATACAAGCACCATTTGACAAGCATTGTGCGGTAAAATCCTCTTCTGTGTCACCTCTTGAAAGACAGAGAACAAAGGAAATGGATAAGGTAGCCATTCTTAATAAGCTACATCAGGAAGGTATATATGCTGGTGTTTATTCAGCCACATTTTTGGAAGGAATAATTTCAGAATTGTTTTTTAATCTCTCTATGTCATTGTGGGGCAAAAATAAAAACATCACTGTGTCCTGGCTCAATGAGATGAATACATTATTTGTCAACAATGTAGTGAATGAATTTAATAATGCTCAAGTCACTGTTCTACGGAATGCTGAAGAAAGGCTGTGTTTTCCACCAGTTCATACAGAAACTGTTAGCAAAATTGTTGACTCAGTTTATTGTGATGTTTTACAGCAGTATGAATTAAAAGTGGCCTGTGGTAATAATCCGGTACACGACAATGCCTCAATAGCAGAACAAATAACAAATGGCATATTGTTAGAGATTTTAGACTACAAACTGCCATCTTGCTTCAAGGAACATCTCACACCCCATTCATATTACCCTCTCAAACCTGAAATTATATTGCAAAAGCTTCAAAGTAACCTAAAAGAATTTACTTCTCTACCCAGGTCTTCATCAGACTATAGTACCATGTTGTCACATTCATTTTTAGAAGATGTCATAAGAAGACTTTTATCTCAGCTAATTCCTCCACCCATTACATGTTCCTCTTTAGAAAAAAAATATTTAATGAGTTCTGATTTTAATGAAATGTCCACTTGTATAATAAATAAGGTTATGTCAGCCATTTCAAAACATAAAATCTGGTTCACTATATATGATAATCAATATCTATATACTGGAAAAAACCTCCAAAAGATGGTGGATTCTGTTTATTGTAATATTTTGCAAATGTCTGACTCTCTTGTTTCAATACAAAAAAGTATAGTAAGCCGAAGCCCAATTATGGTTGACCAAATAGCCAGCTTTATCATCCAAGAGATTATCGAAAATCATCTTCAACCATTTTTGAGTGGAGAGGTTTTATGTCATCCAAGGACTCCACTGGATCCAGTGTCTACTATTGTTAAACAGGTTCTGAGTGAAGTGATAGAGTCACACAGACCTCAGAAGCAATCACCCTTAGATATTCACCCTGATTCATTTGTAAGGGAGATTGTTGCCAGACTTTTGTCGAAGATTTTCAGCCCAAAGCATAACACTGAAATTGAGTTGAAAAACATGACCCAAAGAATAGTAAACTCCATAAATACGCATTTCAATAAAGCTAAAATTCACATTCTCTATGATGACAAAGAACAGTCTTTCTCTTCTTTCAATACAGATATTGTGGATGAACTTGTCACCTCAGTTTATAGAAATGCTTTAAAGCAGCATGGGCTAGACCTTGCTGTTGATAAAGAGTCTGAAGACAATGGCATTTTTGTGGAAAATATTACCAATTTAATTGTAGCAGCTATTTCAGATTACCTTCTTCATCCACTGTTTTCTGGGGATTTTTCAGCTTCTACCTATTCTAATTCAGTGGCTGAGGATATTGTTCAGGACACTCTTAATAACATCAGTAAATCTACTGAGCCAAGCCAGAGTGTACCTCTATATAACACCTTGCTGCCATACACATTTTTAGAAGATATGATCAGAGTACTATTATCTAAATTATTTTCTTCTGCATCTAGCCTGGTTCTAAACAGAGAAACCCAAAAGGATATATCAAGAGTGAATTTCAATGACATTGCTTCAAACCTAGTTAGTGATATTAGGATGAAAGTTTCCCAACATGAAATTCGATTTTCAAAAGAGGAAGAAGAAACCAAGTTTATTTATTCAGAAGATGATATTCAACACCTTGTTGATTCAGTATTTGAAAATGTTGTGCAAATCTCTGGTTCTCAAGAATCAGCTGTGCAAAATATCACAAGCAGTAATGATGTTCTTATTGATAGAATAGCAGGTTTCATCATTAAACATATCTGTCAAAAACATCTTCAGCCATTTGTGAGTGGAAAATCATTATCTTCATCAGACAGATATTTTGGTGATGAGAGAAGGCAGTTATTTTATACCAGTGTTTACTCTTCAACATTCTTGGAAGATGTAATCTCTGGGGTTTTAAGAAAAATATTCCACAGGGTAGTAGGCATTGTACAAACAAAATCCATAAGAGATTCAGAAGATGAACTGTTTGAGAAAGCTGAAGAACTCATACATTTGATTACAGGGGAATTCTCAAAAGCCCAAGTTAGCATTATAGATAATACTGACGAAAGACTGTGTTTACCTCCAGTGGAGAGGGATGTAGTCAAAACAATTGTTGACATGGTGTACAGCAAAGTTTTACAAGAATATGAAATGGAAGTCATGCCTAATAAAGATTTTCTAAATGACACAAAGACATTGGCTGCAAGAATAACTAATATCATCCTGGCTGAAATTTTTGATTTCCAAATTCATCCAGATCTTATAGCAAATCTGCCTTTTAGGTCACATTCCAAACTCAGTGCAAATGTTTTAATAAAAAGAGTTCAATATGATATAAGTAAATCAAGACTCCAAAGACAAGCTTCAACAATGTATAACACTATGTTATCACATAGTCATTTGGAAAAAATAGTTACTCAGCTTACATCTCAGATAAGTCCATTGAACACCAGTGCAGAGCAGTCAGATACTACTAAATCAGACTTAAGTAATACAGTGATAAAACTGATAAATGAAATTATGTCAATAATTTCAAAACATGAAATATGTATTATTAAATATGGGAATAAAAAACAGAGTATGATTTCAGCAAAAGACATCCAGTCTATGGTTGATTCCATTTATGCTGATCTTTCTCTTTCAAATATATACCAGTCCATTACAAAAGATAAAAAGAGCATAAGTGACATACCTGTTTCAAAAATAGCGAGTTTTATAATAAAAGAAATCTTTAACCATCATATTCAATCATTTTTATCTGAAGATAGAACTCTCCTTCTGGCGGAAGTTGATCAAACTTATAAATCGAAAGCAATAGATCCTAAACAAGGAGAATTATCTTTTATTGTGAACTCATCTGTCTTTTTGGAGGAAGTAATTTCTGAGCTCTTATGCAAAATTCTTTATGCATTTTCACATAATATGTTGGTTACTGAAAACCCAGATAGAGCAAAACTGAAACTTACCAGGATTGTTACAACACTGGTAAATTCAATTGTTCTGGAGTTCACCACATCAGAGATTTTAGTTGCAGATAACTTTGATGAAAACTTGTGTTTCTCAGAAAGATACAAAGAAATGGTTCAAAAAATAGTCAACTCAGTATATGGAAAAGTATTAGATCAATATAAATCTCTGATTCAAATACATAGGGTTATACAAAGTGATACAATATATTTTGGTAGGAAAATATATTATTTGCTATTGGAAGAAATATATGATTATCAAGTGCAGTCATTAGTTTCAGGAGAATTAGAGTGTTCTTCTTATTCATACCCCCAAGCTGATAATATCATCAGAAATGTGCTTCACATAATCACAACGGATAGCCATGCCTTGCCATCATATATTACTGTGTTGCCTCATTCTCTTTTAGAAGATATGGTTTACAGGCTTCTAGGGCATGTCTTCCCTTCAACTCACACTGAAAATGAACTAAAAGAGAAAGAGTTCCCACCAGATGATGAATTTGTGGATGCAGCTTCAAAATTGACTGATGAAATTATTAAAGAAATTTCTGAACATGAGATTCGACTTTCCATGGCAGAGGATAATGCAGAAAGTATGCAGTTAGAACCTACTGAAAATTTGGTCGACTCCATATGTAATAATATTTTGAAAACATCTGAATTCCAAGCTGAAGTACAAAAAGATGCAGACAAAAAAGGACGCTCATTCCTCAGTAAATTAGCTGGTTTTATTATGAAAGAAATCATGTATCATCATTTACAGCCATTTTTACATGGTGAAGAATCATCTTTCAGTGACTTATCTGATTATGACCATGTCTCTGAACTTGCTAAATCTGGTAAAGAAAAGACACAGCCTTCTCTCTATTCAGCTACATTTTTGGAAGACATAATCGTTGACCTTGTTCACAAATTTTGTTCTCTCCCCATTATTACTGAAGATTCTAAGAAAAATGAAATGGCAGAGCTAGATATTATGGGCTTGGCTCTAAAACTTGCAAATTCTCTGATAAGGGAATTTAAGAAAAGTGAAATTAAAGTTTTACCAAATGCTGAAAAAATGTTTTCTTTTCCACCAATTGATAAAGAGACAGTTGATAAAATATCCAATTTTGTATATGATCAGTTCATAGAAAAATGCACATCTAATGATATTCAAAAAGGTGATGAAAGTAACATTGCTATAGGGATGATTGCTGCTCTAACCCAGAAGGCAATATCTGCATTCAAGATTCAACCACTTTTTTCAGGAGACTGGTCTTCCACCTTCTTTTCATTTCTAAATCCAGATAATATCACCCAAAGGGTTCAACACCTACCACAAAACACCTTTACACAAATAAGCAGATGCGCAAAAGAGAACCAACTTTCTTTACCAGATCAATCATATAAAGATACTTCTTCCACCCCAGACTGCAAAAACATGATGAGCACTTTGGAAATAAATAGAGGTACAGTGAATAGAAAGAAAAGTTTTAAAACCAAGGACACATCAGTGAAAAAAGGTGACATCCAAAATCCAGTACTTAGCTCTATAAATGCAATTATGAAAAGCGGCATGATTAACCTAACATCAGGGTTGGTTACAGGTGTGACAAATAAAAAGGAAGTGGACAAAAATAAAGTGGGAATTTGTACTCAAAAACATAGTGAGAATGTATCAAAAGTTACTTCAACTACCACTGTGAAAAATAAAGATACTCAGGAGCCACATTTGAGTGAAACATTTAATAATAATGAAATTGAGAAGAAAAGAAATTTAATTCCAAGAGATAAAAAAGGGAAAGATGATGAGCTATACACACATTTTTCATTAATAATTGATGATACAGAATATGAGAAGGAAGTACTTGGATCAGATCCTGAAATAGGCTATAAAAAGATTGACAATGCAAGAGAAAGCTCATTTAAAAAAGATGACAAGCCCTTTCAGTTATCCTCCTCGAAGTCCAAGAGAAATCTAGGGACTACAACAGATACTTTGGAAATAAGAACTCAAACATCAAGCAATGAGGGGAGAAGAGACTCTCCAACACAAACAGGCAGGGATGAGGAACACCACTCAGATTATGAACATGTTCAAAATGTCATTGAAAATATTTATGAAGATGTTTTAGAACTATCTTCTTCTCCAGAACCAGCATATTATTCAAAACTCAGTTATGACCAAAGCCCCCCAGGTGATAATGTATTAAATGTAATTCAAGAGATTAGCAGGGATTCGGCACAGTCTGTTACAACAAAAAAATTATCCTCCTCAACTAACAAAAATATCTCTGCCAAAGAAAAAGAAGAGGAAGAGAGAGAAAAAGAGAAAGTAAGAGAGGAGATTAAAAGTGAACCCAGTAAACCAGATGATCCTCAAAACCAACGAGAAAGTAAACCTGGAATTTTTCCCACTAAGTTTTTAGAAGACATTATTACTGAGATGGTTAAACAATTGATCTTTTCTTCTATACCAGAAACACAAATACAAGATAGATGTCAAAATGTTAGTGATAAGCAAAATCAAGCCAAACTCTATGACATTGCTATGAAACTCATCAATTCACTGTTAAAGGAGTTCTCAGATGCTCAAATTAAGGTTTTCAGGCCAGATGAGGGAAATCAGTTCCCTGTGGGTAAAGTGTCTTCAGTTCCTAAAGTACCTCCAAGGTATAAAGAGCCGACTACAGATGAAGCACCATCCAGCATTAAGATAAAATCTGCAGATAAAATGCCACCTATGCATAAAATGATGAGAAAACCTTCTTCAGATAAGATACCATCAATTGACAAAACATTGGTCAATAAAGTTGTTCACTCTTCTGTTTGTAATATTTTAAATGAATATGGATCTCAAGACTCTATTTGTAAGAATATAGACAGTAATGGAGAAAATTTAGCAAGAAGACTAACTAGTGCAGTGATAAATGAAATTTTCCAACATCAGGTTAACTTGATATTTTGTGATGAGGTTTCAGTTTCAGCATGTTTGCCTCTGGAATCTAAGGATATTGTTAAAAAGGTCCAAAAGTTGGCCCAAACAGCCAGCAAAGAATGTCAAACTTCATCACCATATACAATAATATTACCTCATAAATTTTTAGAGAATGTGATTTCTGCTCTTTTATCCAAAATTTTCTCAACAATATCCAGCACAAAAACAAAAGAACCTGAGGACAATTTGTCCACAGAACTGAATTTCCTTCAAATGAAGTTAGTAAGTGCAGTTGCAACAGAGATCTCCCAAGATAAATATATGACTATACAGTATGTAGAAACCTTACAATCTGATGATGATGAAATTATTCAATTAGTGGTTCAGTCTGTTTATAATAATCTCTTGCCACAGTTTGGATCACAAGAGATTATACAAAATTGTGTAACCAGTGGATGTAAAATCCTTTCAGAAAACATAGTTGACTTGGTTCTACGAGAAGTGGCTAGCAATCAGTTGCAGAGCTATTTTTGTGGAGAGCTAACTCCACATCAGTGTGTGGAAGTTGAAAACATTGTTGAAAAGATCCTTAAAGATGTTTTCCAGACTACTGATGTGCCGCTACCTAAACCTTCACATGCTCATAAGCTGTCTTATAACATAATAGAAGAAATTGCTGTGAAATTTTTATCAAAGCTTTTATCTATCTTTCCAGAAGTGCATAAAGAAAGAACAAAATCTCTAGAGACTGATATGCAAAAAATAACTTCAAAAGTACTAAATTCAGTCCAAGAATTTATCTCCAAAAGTAAGATTAAACTTGTACCACCCACCAAGGAATCACCTACTGTGCCTGTAGCTGATAATGCAACTATTGAAAACATAGTTAATTCTATTTATACCAGTGTTTTAAAGCACTCTGGCTCTTATACTTCTGTATTTAAAGATTTAATGGGTAAAAGCAATGTCCTCTCTGATACAATAGGCTTTTTAATGGTGAATGCAATTTCGAATTCTGAATTTCAACCTCAAGTAGAGGAAGAAGTATCAAATTCAGAATTAGTTCTGGAAGCTGTCAAAATTATGGAAAAAGTGATCAAAATTATTGATGAACTTAAGTCTAAGGAAAAGTCTTCATCTAGAAAAGGTTTGACATTAGATGCCAAACTTTTAGAAGAGGTGTTGGCCTTGTTCTTGGCTAAACTAATAAGGTTACCAAGTTCCTCAAGCAAAGATGAAAAAAACTTATCAAAGCCGGAGTTAAATAAAATCGCATCTCAACTGTCAAAGTCGGTAACAGCTGAAATTTCCAGAAGTAGCATTAGTCTAATAGCTTCTGATCCTGAAGAGCACTGTTTAAATCCAGAAAATACAGAAAGGATTTATCAGGTTGTTGACTCTGTTTATAGTAACATACTGCAACAATCAGGAACCAACAAAGAACTTTATTATGATATAAAAGATACAAACACAGCCTTTCCTAAAAAAGTGGCTAGTTTAATTATTGATGGAGTTTCCAGTTTTCCATTAGATACAATTAGTTCAACAATTCCAAATGCTGATCTCTCTGGAGAGCTAGACATTAATAGAATTGTTCAAAAGGCCCAAGAACATGCTTTTAATGTGATTCCTGAATTACAGCAAGAAAAGTTAGATCAAAATTTATCTGAAGAGGAATCTCAAATTAAAATAGTTCCACATGTTGGAAAAAAACCAGTCAAAATAGATCCAAAAATTATTTCAGAACACTTAGCAGTTATTTCTATAAAAACTCAACCTCTTGAGAAACTTAAGCAGGAGTGTTTGAAAAGAACTGGACGTAGCATATCAGAACTGAGAAGAGCATCAATAAGTGGGAGAAATTACTCCTTAGGATCACCTGATTTAGAAAAGAGAAAGAGAGAAAGACGTACCTCATTGGATAAGACTGGAAGACTGGATGTAAAACCCTTAGAGGTAAGTGCAAAAGCAATGGCATGAAAATGAGTGAATAGTGAGACATGGTTCTTCTGTGATTTCCTTCCTCAAATAAGTGTATGGAAATGCATTCATTGTTGTTGCTGTTTCTCAGCCCAATAGGAGAATTAGTCGCATCAGTTCATCCATACAGTCATATTATTTACTAGGATTTGTCATGTTAGTTCTGTGGCTCACTCTAAAAGTCTCAGGCTAGTTTCCTAAGACAATCCTTTTGAATATATTTTTTTAAGAATGAGATTGTAAGCACATACCCTTCACAGTAAAAACAGACTGACAGAAGTTATAATTGTCATTTAAATATTTAAAAGCAGCAAACTTGTGTAGTTCCTTAGTTCGTTATGGATATCTAAAGGTGTTCAAACAGGCCAGTTAAAAGAATATCAGGATATGTGGAATAATCTAAAATAGTTTTAATTTTCAAATTTAAAGCACCAGAGTAGTACTCATTTCCTTTTAGTAACACTCATCAGCAAACATTGGACTGCCAACTCTTAGATTACATTTGTTCTATTTTACTTCAATTATATTAGCCTTTCCCATTTGCCCTGGCCTCTCAAGATGTACCCATTTTCTTTCCACTTACACACCTGTTTTTTCTAAACCCAGCTGCAGTATTGCTGCTATTTTTATGAGTCTCTTCCCTGTTGCTCTAGACCTAACTCTCCCCTGTAACCCCATACTCAGCTCCCAAATATTTTAACTGGGAATTTAAAATGCCAAAAATAATGTCCTTATTACAAGGAAACTACTACTGAGGACAAAAGATTTGTCTCGCCAACAGATAGGTTGCACTGATCCATCAGACATTTTGATTTTTATTAAAATCCCTTTAACTGATGGCGTGCATTTGTGAGGGCTGAGTATGCTTAGGCATGTAGTCTGTAGCCTGGACAATTAGCAAAGTTTTATAGAATCATGCCTCCTGGAGCATAAGCTTAGAGTAAATTTTTTCAGCACTCTTCTGCAACCCACTAAACTGAATCTCAAGGCTAGTAAACATGTTAATTAATGCTTTAAGTTTTCACACCCTGATACAGTTTGATATTTATCCCTGCCCAAATCTCATGTTGAATTGTAATCCCCAATGCTGGAGGTGGTTCCTGGTGGAAGGTGTCTGGGTCATGGGGACAGACCCTTCATGGCTTGGTGCTGTCTTTGCAATAGTGAATTCTTGCAAGATCTGGTCATTTAAAAGTGTGTGGCACCCCCCTGCACCCTGCCTAACACATACACATTATTTTTCTCCTGCCTTCACCTTGTGATGTGCCTGCACTTATTTTGCTTTCAATTATGATTGGAAGCTTCCTCAGGCCTTCCCAAAAACAGATGCCACGATGCTTCCTGTAAAGTCTGCAGAACCATGAGCCAGTTAAACCTCTTTTTTTTTTTTTTTTTTAAATAAATTAACTACTCTCAGGAATTTCTTTATAGCAGTGGAAGAATGGCCTAACACAGAAAATTGGTACCAAAGAGTGGGACGTTATACCTGAAATTATGGAAGCACCTTTGGAACTGGTTAACAGACAGAGGCTAGAAGAGTTTAGAAGGCTCAGAAGAAGATAGGAAGATTAAGGAGAGTTTGGAACTTCTTAGAGATTGGTTAAATGGTTGTGACTAAAAGGCTGATGGACAATGGTAATATGGACAATGAAGTCCAGGCTGATGAGGTCTCAGATGGAAACGAGGAATTTACTGGGAACTAAAGCAAAGGTCACTTTTGTTATGCCTTAGCAAAAACTTGGCTGCATTGTGTCCATGCCCTAGAGTTCTGTGGAATTTGAACATGTGAGTGATGACCTAGGACAGCTGGCAGAAGAAATTTCTCATAAATTAAACATTCAAGATGTGACCTGGCTGCTTCTAACAGCCTATTCTCAGATGCAGGAGGAAATAAATGACTTAAATTTGGAATTTATATTTAAAAGGGAAGCAGAGCATGAAAGTTTGGAAAATTGGCTGAGCATGGTGGCTCACACCTGTAATCCCAGCACTTTGGGAGGCCAAGGTGGGTGGGGCACTTGAGGTCAGGAGTTTGAGACCAGTCTGGCCAATATGATCTCCAACTCCATCTCCACTAAAAATACAAAAATTAGCTGGGCATGATGGCAAACACTTGTAGTCCCAGCTACTTCGGAGGCTGAGGCATGAGAATCACTTGAACCTGGGAGGCAGAGGTTGCAGTGAGCCAAGATCATGCCACTGCTCTCCAGCCTGGGTGACAAAGCGAGACTCCACCTCAAAAAAAAAAAAAAAAATCAACCTGGCCATGTGGCAGAGAAAAAAAAGGTTGTTTGTTTGTTTGTTTGTTTTTTGAGAGAAAAATTCAAGATGGATGTAAAACTACCAGTTGTTAGAGAAATTTCCAAAACTGAAAGAGATTTAAGAGCTAATGTTCAAGACAATGGAGAAAAGGCTTCAAAAGCATTTCAGAGACCTTCACTGCACTCTGTTTGATTTTAGTTCCAGAGGCCTAGGAGGGAAGAATGGTTTCATGGGCTCTGCAGCCTCAGAACAACATTCCTCACATTCCCACAGCAACTTTTCTAGCTGTGGCTCAAAGGGGCCCAGTTACAGCTTAGGCTGCAAGGCATAGCCTTGGTGGTTTCTATGTGGTGTTAAGCCTATAGGCACACAGAGTTAAAGAGTAAATGAGACTTCTCAGCCTCTGCCTAGATTTCAGAGGGTGTATGGAAAAACCTGCATGACCAGGCAGAAGCCTGCTGCAGGAGTGGAGCCCTTACAGAGAACTTCTACTGGGGCAGTGCAGAGGGGGCATGCTAAGATTGGAGATCCCACACAGAGTCTCCACTGGGGCACTGCTTAGTGCAGTTGTTGGAAGAGAGTCTGCATTCTACAGATCTCAGAATGGTAGATCCACTGGCATCCTGCACCCTCAGCGTGGAAAAGCCTCAGGCACTCAGCAACCTCTAAGAGTATCCACCAGTGCTGCAAAAACCACAGGGGCGGGACTGCCCAAGGCCTTGAGAGCCCCACCCCTTCCATCATTGTGCCCTAGATGTGGGACATACAGTCTAAGGAAATTACTTTGGAGCTTTAAGATATAATGATTGCACTACTGGGTTTTGGACTTGCTTGAGGCCTGTAGCCCCTTCTATCAGGCCAATTTCTCCCGTTTCAAACATGAATGTTTGCCCAATGCCTGTACCCCCATTGTATCCTAAAAATAAGCCATCCTAAAAATAAAACAATAAAGAAGCAGACATGGGGAACTCAGTTAAGGCATGTGATTGGCACCAATCGGGCTACCAATATTATCTATCTTCAACAAAAGGACACAGCAGTGAAGACAAAGAAAGGTTAGGTTAGAAACCCTACACTCTTGTTGGTTCTGCCTCAAGACTTAATTCTCTGTTTTAAGGTACCATAGATTCTTAACACACTAGACATACACATACTAAAACCACTGGTAGTAACATATCCCAAAATATAAAATGATTTTGGATTTTCTAAACCACTGTTTTCCTCCAATAGCACAGATAATCAAAATTGATTTTTAAAAAATTTTAAAGAGGTTCTTCTGATATTTTGTTATTGCAGATATTCCTTTGAGGCACCATTATCCGAAAAACTGGTTTATGATATTACAAAGGGAGGTTGAGAGCTAAGATCATTAACTTAATTTTGAGATTCTGTGGCTTGGTCAAAAGCTAGAGAAATGGGGAAATTCTGTTATTTAATTATAATTGTCTTTTCTTTGATCTGTCTTTAACATTGACAGTGGAAACTGAGATTTAACTTAGGAAGTGAGAAGACATGAAGATTTATATTTTGAAGAGTGTTTTGGAAAATATGTCCAAAAGATCAAAAGTGGAGGAATAGGGAGTAAAGATTTTAAAACCATTATTTGGGTTATTCATTACTTTTGAAAATCAAGATCAGTGAATATGTTGCCCTTTTTTCTTGAAAATATGTGTATTTAGATTTCTCTATAATTCCTTACCTAGGATTTTGGAAAATAGGTTATCCTGTCTACTTCTGTCACAAAACTTTCAAGATACATGACTAAGAGGAAGTAATTAAATTAATTATGCTAAACCTTGCTCTGACTTTTAGAGTAAGTTATATTAGATTAAGGTTTGTAATAAATGTAAAAAAATGGCATGCCAACAAATTTTTTTGTTATTTGTCTTTATTTCTTTTAAAAATATTGCTAATATATAATTAAGTGATATTTGAAGATATTACTTAAATCAAAACTACAAATTATAAGAAAATAGCTACATCATAATTGAACTACAGGAAAGTGATTTAGGCATTTGCTGTTAATATTTGCTATACCTTTAATTTCAGGCCGTTGCCAGAAATTCATTTCAGAATATAAGAAAGCCTGATATTACAAAGGTGGAGCTCTTAAAAGATGTTCAAAGTAAAAATGATCTTATTGTTCGATTAGTAGCTCATGATATTGATCAAGTATATTTGGAAAATTACATAAAAGAGCAACCAGATTCTGATGAAGATGAAGTTGTTTTAACAGAGACTTTTGCAAAAGAAGAAGGCATCGAAGTATTTGAAGATCAAGTGAAAGAAGTCGATAAGCCGGTACGAAGCAAAGTTTCTCCTAAGTCAACACTAAGCACGAGCAGCCTGAAAAAATTTTTGTCACTAAGTAAATGTTGTCAGACCACAGCCAGTGCAAATATTGAAAGTACTGAAGCAATCTCAAATCAGGTAATAGAATCCAAGGAGACACATGTTAAAAGAGCTGTTGCTGAGCTTGACATGGCCACACCAAAGACGATGCCTGAAACAGCCTCTTCATCTTGGGAGGAAAAGCCCCTGTGTAAGGTAAGTGATAAGCATGACTGTTAGTGACTAGAAAGGGGAGACAGCTTCACAAATCTGGCCCAAGAATGTAGCTTGATTAGTCAGAAAAGAATGCTAAAATGAATTCAATCTCAAGCCTGGTGATATTTACAGAATAAGGGAAATTATTACCAGGTACAGCTATGAAACTCAACTGTGGGAAAGCAGGTAACAGGGGAAAAACTAGATTAATTAGAATCCCAAAGAAAAGAGAAAATGGAAACCAGTTAAGAAAAATGTAAGCTAATTATTAAAAACAGTTGGTTTCCACCCTTTTGTATTTTGGCTGGTAAATATTCATTGAACATTTTGTGTGGAGAGCCTAATGCTACTAGAATAGCACCAGAAGACTGGCTGAGGTAGGAGGAACAAAATAAGATCCACGGAAATTCAGATTGTTTGGGTTTGAATCCTAACTCTTAGTGGCTAGGTGACCTTTTGGTAAGTTATATAACCAACTTATCCAAACTTAACAAGTTAATTCATATGTTTTAAATATCACCCTTACAATTAGCTCATAAACTCTGCTATCAGCATGGTAAACATCTCTTGTTGCTGGTTCCAAACTCTCAAATGATGGTCTGGGTCTCAGTGACCTTTTGAGTTTGGTCCTGCAGTATAATCTACATTTTAATGGAAAAAAGTTTCAGAGATTAGTTAAAAGATGGATGAGCCCTGTAATTCTAATTAATTTTAGAATTAATTTTAATTATTTTCATCTACTGGATACATGAAATTCTATACCATAACATGTTTTTGGAGAATATACAACTTTTAATTTTCTGATGAGGCCATTCTCTTGATTATCCATTTGATGTGATTCCGAGGTTAACACAAAAGCTTAGATGAACCACAGAAAATAACATAAATATAACTCTGGTCAATTCAGAAGCACACATGACTTTGCAACAAATAGATCAAAGTATGTGTTAAGATGATTGACCTGGCAAGGTACCTAATTGACCAGAGTTGTATCTGTGTTCTTCCTCTTTTTGCACTCAGTAATATATGATTTCAAATACTTTTAAAGTTTAGAAGAAAATTCGACTCTTTAAACATTGTTCCAGGTTTATGTTTAAAATTTGTTCAAAATCTAATGTCATAATTTAGGTAATCTTCACTGAACTATTTCAAGTTAATTATATTGGAAGACACCTTTTAATTAGAATTATAGGGCCCACCCATCTTTTAACTAATCTCTGGAACTTTTTTCCATTAAAATGTAGATTATACTGCAAAAAATGCCATAAGGTAAGAAAGTATATCCCAAACTCCATTTAGTGTAATAGCTGATTTGTCCTTTTCCAGAAAGAAGAAAAGAATCTTGTTACTGAACCAACACATTACTTCATACACAGAATTATGAGTTCATCTTCATACAACCAAGAAGATCTCATTTCATCTACTGGGTATATGAAATTAAAGCAGTACAAATATAGAAATCTGATAAAGTAGAGCCTATGAGTAGAATGGGGCCCCTGGCAAAACTGTAATTGAGCGAGTATTTAGCTTCAGACCTTCCCCAACTTCCCTTCAGTGGCACCCTACTGTGAATAATTCCAAAGCCACTTCTTGCTATCTGCTCCTTTATTTTTAGATACCTGGCCTCTATGTCCTAGTTTTCAAACCAGTTTCTAGTGTATCAGTGTCTTATATAAAGTATTTGCTAATGTATTAGGGTATTTTCTAACCTGTGAGAGAGAGGTAATGGCCCAGAAATGAAATATGCAGTATCAGTACAAAAGTGTTAATGCTTAGCTCTCTTAAGAAAGCTACTGTCATTGCTTATAAGAAGAATCCAAAGGAATGAGAAAGAAATATAAGTTTTAGCATTCAGAGAGAAATCATAGAAAGCAATGGAGTTTGACGTGGCTCTTTAAGAATGGATAGGATACACAAGTGAAAGACAATCCAAGTCTGGATGACACTAGGGGCAAAGTATGGACTGTAACAGTTATAGGGGACAAAGAGGAACAAAGTGCACTGTAGACTTGAAATCTGATTCATAACTCTTATCAAGAATAGTGAAAATATCTAAATTTGTGCTTGCATTTATAAAATTCTACACAACTTGTAAGAGATAACATTTTTTTATTTGGGGAGAAGTACTCATGTTATACACAGAAAAATCTAGTGATTTTTTTTTTTCATTCAGCATGCTGGAATTGCATTTTTTTTTTTTTTTTTTTTGACATGGCCTTATTTTGGGACATCTGTTTTTGGCCCACCATTGTCTCTTTTCTCCTACATAATAGGTTATTTTAACATACATAGCTAGTAATGTTGGAACCTCTCTATTGGTTATATTAGTGTAGTTAAAAAGCAGGCATAAATAATACTAAATAAAAATGATTTTAGAGCAAGATAATACCAGGAAGCTCAAGGTTCTGATTTCCCCATGGAAACAAAACATAAGCAACTACAATCTGACTAACACAACTTTTTAACAGCTCTGGACAACAGTCTTCAGCAACCAAATGAATATTCAATCAAGAAAAAGCTGGCTGCTCATGATGGCTCACATCTGTAATCCCACCACTTTGGGAGGCCGAGGCATGAAGATTGCTTGAGGCCAGGAGTTTGAAGCCAGCTTGGGCAACATAGCAAGACCCTAACTCTACTAAAATAAAATAAAATAATAAAAAATTAGCTGGAATGGTCATGTGCACCTAGTCCTAGCTACTCAGGAGGCTGAGGTGATAGAATTGCTTGAGCTCAGGAATTCAAAGTTACAGTGAGCTATGATTTTGCCACTGCACTTTAGCCTAGGTAACAGAGCGAAACTCTGAGACAGAGAGAGAGAAGATGAAATAAAGAGAAAGAAAACAGAGAGAAAGAAAAAAGAGTAAATGAAAAAGAGAGAGAAATAAAAGGAAGAAGGAAAGAAAAAAAAGGAAGGGAAGAAGGGGAGGGAGAGAGGGGTGAAGAAAGGGAAGGAGGAAGGGAGAGAGAAACGGAAAAAACACATTCAAAATAGTTAAAAAAAAATCTGTGAAGTTTAACTTGCTCTTGGATCCAACTTCCTCCCAGCATAGTATAACACAGTCAAGAGAAAGGAGCCCAATTTACAGTTTCCTCCCTTTGGTGGAAAGAGCAGAGTAGATCTTGTTCTGACCTATCTATGGGCTTTCTTAAGAAATTATTTTTGTTTCACCTGACTAGGAACTCAGATAGGCAATGGTGTCATAGTTTGTTTCTAAGCCTGGAAACCACAGAAAGTAGTGGATAGGTGCCATAATGCATGAAAACTACAGAGGGACTGCAGAACCATAAACACCTTGGGCAAGAAATTATGGGAAGAGAGAGACACAACAGAATATCTAAGTTCCAAAGAAGAAGCAGGAAGTGACTCTTTGGGAAATTAAATCATTTAAAAAGCAGCTCAGAAAAACTGAGTTTGGGGAAGCACAGACATAGACTTGAAAACTACATGCTCAGAAAAGATCTGAAAAAAAACTAAATCTTCACTTTGGACTGTTTCCAAGGCTCCAAGTCTCATTAATTAGTAAATATTTTCCACATCAATCAGCAAAAACTAGAAGACGTGGCTTCTTTATTATTTCAAATGCTCACATTTGAACAAAAGATTACTAAGCATACAAAAAATGGGGAAATTGAAATGGAAAGAATAAAATACCCAGAAAATGTTCCTGAAGAAGCACATCAGTTGGACATACATGGCAAAGACTTTAAGACAACTATCTTAAATATGTTCAAGAATTGTAGGTAGACAAAGAACTAAGGAAATTAGTAAAAATATGTATGAACAAAATTAAAATATTAACAGAAAAATTATAAAAAAGAACCAAACAGTAATTCTGGTTTTGGTAGCATATTAGGGCAACTAGAGTTAACAATAATTTATTGTATATTCTAAAGTAACTAAAAGAGAGGAACTGGACTATTCTTAACACACAACACAAAAAGTAATAAATGCTTGAGGTGATGGATACCCCAATTATCCTGACTTGCACATTGTATACCTGTATCAAAACATCACATGTAACCCATACAAATGTGCAAGTATTATGTGCTCATAAAAATTAAAAATTAATTCTGGAGCTGAAAAATATAATAACTGAATTGAAAAATTCATCGGAGAAGTTCAACAGCAAACTTGGACAGACAGAAGAAACAATCAGTGAACTTGAATGCAAGTCATTTGAAGTTGCCAAGTCTAAAGACCAAAAGGAAAAAAGATTGAAAAAAAAGTAAGCAATGCCTAAGGGATTTTTGAAGCACCATCAGGCAGAACAATATACACATTATGTAAATTCCAGAAGAAGAAATTGAGAAAGAAACAGATAGATTATTTGAGGAAACAAGGGCTGAAACTTCCTAAATTTGAAGAAATACATACACAAATAAAAGAAGCTTAACAAACTTCAAGCAGAATAAACACAAAAATATCATATCCAGACACATAATAATCAAACTGTCAGAAGACAATCTTTAAAGTAGAAAAAGGAAAGTGATTCATCATATACAAATAACCCTCATAATATTATTAGTGATTTTCTCATTAGTAACCTTACAAGCCAAGAGGCAGTGAGATGATATATTTAAAGGACTGAAAGAAAAAAAAATACTGTCAAACAAGAATTCTACATCCAGCAAAAAATGTTCTTCAAAAATGAGGAGAAATTAAGACATTCCAAGCAAGGAAAAGCTGACGGAGTTCATTAACACTAGACCTACCTGACAAGAAATGCTAAAGAAAGTTCTTCAAGTTAAAAAGAAAAATGAAATGATGCTGGACAGTAACTCAGAGCCATATGAAACTATGTAAATTTTAACAAATGTAAATACATTAACAAATATAAAAAATAGTATTATCGTAATTTAGCTCATATATCTACTTTTTATTTTCTAAAGGATTTAAAAGACAAATGCATAAAACAGATAATAAATTTATGCTAATGGATACAGAATGTAAAAAGATATAATTTTTGAACCTTAATAACATAAAGTGTGTAGGGGGCAAATGTGTTAAAAAGTAGAGTTTTTGTATGCAATTAAGTTTACTTGGTATCAATTAAAAATTAGAGTCACATAATGCTTGTAGTAACCACAAAGAAAATATTCCTAAAATATACATAAAAGGAAATGAGAACTGAATCAAAATGTGTCACTAAAAAGTTCAACTAAATACAAAGGAAGATGGTAATGGAAGAAATGAAGGACAAAACAACTGTAAGATGCAGAAAACAACAAAACGGCGAAAGAACGTTCTTCTCTATTACTAATTACTTGAAGTATAAATGGGTTAAACACTTTAATCAAAAGAGATAGAATGACAAAATGGATTTTAAAAACAGAATCCAATTGTATGTTATCCATAAGATATTCACTTTAGATCTAAGAATACATGTAGGTTGAAAGTGAAAGAATGGAAAAATATACCCCATGCAAACAGAAACCAAAAGAGAGGGAAAAAAAGGACATTGTATGATGATAACAGCATCAATTTACCAGGAAGAGATAATAATTAAAAACGTATACAAATGGTCTGCAGCTTAATGAAAATTTGACTTACAAATTTTTAACTTTATGACAGTGTGAAAGCAATACATATTCAGTACCATATTCAATATATTATATGATATTTTTAATACTTTGTGTTAGATGATTTTGCCAAACTGTAGGCTAATATATGTGTTTTGAGCACATTTAAGGTAGGCTAGGCTAAGTTATGATGTTTGGTAGTTTTGATGTGTTAAATGCATTTTCAATGTATGATATTTTCCATTTGAAATGGGTTTGTTGAGACGTAACCCCATTGTAAGTTGAGGAGCATCTGCATTCAACAAACATCAGAGCTCCAAAATATATTAAATAAATACTAACAGAATTGAAGAGGAAATAAACAGCTCTACAATAATAGTAAAGGACTTCAGTATGCCATTTTCAATCATGGAGAGACAACTAAACAAAATTAGGAAATAGAGGATGTTGATATGGTTTGGCTGTGTCCCCACCCAAATCTCATCTTGAATTGTTCTTCCCATAATCCCCACATGTTGTGAGAAGGATGAGGTGGAAGGTAATTGAATCATTGGGGTGATTACTCCTATGCTGCTTTTCTCATGATAGTGAGTGAGTTCTCATGAGATCTGATTGTTCTGTAAGGAGCTTTTCCCCCTTTTGCTTGGCACTTCTCCTTCCTGCCACCAGGTGAAGAAGGATATGTTTGCTTTCCCTCCACCATGATTGTAAGTTCCCTGAGGCCTCCCTAGGTATACAGAACTGTGAGTCAATTAAACCTCTTTCCTTTATAAATTACCCAGTCTCAGGCAGACCTTTATAGCAGCATGAGAACAGACTAATACAGATGTGAATAAAACTATAGATTTATATATAGATATAGATATAACCTATCTATATCTATATATATTTATATACATATATTGTTTTATATATACATATATAAAACAATAGCAAAATACACCGTTTTCTCAAATGCACATAGCACACTCCCCAGGATAAATTATATCTTAGGCCACAAAAATGAGTCTTAATAAATTTTAAAAGTTTGAATACATACAAAATATATTTTCAAATTACAATGGGATAAAACTAGAAATCAATAGCAGAAGGAAAAACAAAAATACCCTCAAATATGTGAAAATTAAACAATATACTATCAACTTATGGGTCAAAGAAGAAATAACGAGGGAACTTATCAAACTTACCAAAACTTAAGGAATACAAAAAAAAATGTTAAGAGGAAAATTTATAGTTGTAAATTCTTCATTAATAAATAAGAAAGATCTTATACCAACAACTTAACTTTACACCTTAAGGAACTAGAGAAAGAGCAAACTGAAAGGTATTAAGTAGAAGGAAATAATAAAGATTAGACCAGGAATAAAATAGAGAATAAAAAAAGTAGAGAAAATCAAGAAAACCAAGAGTTGGTTCGTTAAAAAAAAAAAAAAAAAATCAATGAAATTGACAAGTCTTTAGCTAGATTACCTAAGGAAAGAAAGAGAAGACTCAGCTAAAATCATAAATGAAAGAGGTAAAATAGCAACTGAGTTTATAGAAATAAAAAGGATTATAAGAGGGTACTATGAATAATTGTATGTCAACAAATTGGATAATCTAGATGAAATGGATAAATTCCCAGAAATACACAGCTTGTCAAGACTGAATTATGCTAAATTATAGTGAACAAATTTAGAAATAGTAAAGAAATTGAATCAATAACTGAAAAACCTCCTAACAAATAAAAGCTTATGACCAGATACTTTCATTGGTGGATGTCACAAATTTCAAAGAATTAACACTAACACCCCTCAGACTTTTCCAAAAAATTGAAAAGAGGAAACACTTCCAAAGTCATGACGCCAGCATTACATTATTACCAAGACCAAAGACTGCAAGAAAACACTACAGAACAATATTGCTGATGAATATTGATGCAAAAATCTTCAACAAGATATTAGCTAACCAAATTCATCAGTATATTAAAAGGTTTATAGATCATGACCAAGTCAATTTTATCCCAGGAATGCAAGCAAGTTTCAACATACAAAAATCAATCAATAGGCCAGGCACAGTGACTCATGTAATCCCAGCACTTTGAGAGGTTAAGATGGGCAGATTTCTCAAGCCCAAGAATTTGAGACCAGCCTGGGCAACATGGCGAAACCCTATCTCTCCAAAAACATATACAAAAAATAGCCAGACGTGGTGGTGTGCCCCTATGGTCCCAGCTACTAAGGAGGCTGAGGCAGGTGGATTTATTGAGCACAGGAAGTTGAGGCTGCAGTGAGTTGTGATCACACCACTTCGCTCCAGCCTGGGTGACAGAACGAGACCCTGTCTCAAAAAAAAAAAAAAAAAAAAAAAAAAATCAATGTAATACATCACATTAACAGAATGATCTGTCTCAAATGATGCAGGAAAACCATTTGACAAAAGTTAAATATTTTACATGGATAAAAGGACTCAGCAAAGCAGGAAGAGAAGGAAATTACCTCAACATTGTTAAGGTCATATATGAAACATCTACAGCAAACATTGTCCTCAGTGGTGAAGAAATGAAGTATTTCCTCTGAGATCAGGGACAAACAAAAAAACAATGACTACTTTTGCCACTTCTATTTAACATAGTACTGAAAATGCTAGTCAGAAAAATTAGGCAAGAAAAAGGGGGAAAGGCATTCTAATTTGATGAGTAGAAAAATTGTTGTTTATAGATGACATGGTCATAATGTAGAAACCCCTGAAGAACACAAAAAAAAATTGTTATAACTAATGAATTAATTCAGCAAAGTTGCCAGACATAAAATCAACACAGAAAAATTAGCTGCATTCTGTATAATTACACTGAACAATCTAAAAACAGTTAAGGGGAAAATCCATTTATATTAATAACAAACAGAATAAAATACTTAGGAATACATTTAACCAAGGAATTGAAAGACTTGTACTTTGTCAGCTACAAAATATTGCTGTAAGAAATTAAAGAGAATGCAAAAAAGTAGAAAGACACCTCATGTTTATAGATTGGAAGACTTAATATTGTTAAAATGTTAATTCTACTCAAAGTAATTCATAGAATCAATGGAATCCTTATCAAAATACCAATAATTTTTTTTGCAGAAATAGAAAATTTATCCTAAAGTTCATTAGTTTCTCAAAAGATCTTTAATTGTAAAACAATCTTAAAATAGAATAAAGATGCAGATGTCTTATTTACTGATTTCAAATCTTACTATAAAGCTACTGTAATCAGTGTGATACTGATATAAAGACAGACTTATAAAGCAAAGAAATGGAATAAAGAGCCCAGAGATAAACTCTTCCATATATGATCAAATGATTTTTACCAAGGGTACCAAGACCATTTAATGAGGGAAGGGATGGCCTTTTCTACAAGTGGTGATGGGAATAGATACTCACATGCAAAAAACAAACAAAAATGAAGGTGAACCCTTACCTTACACCATATACAAAAATTAACTCAAAATGAGTCAGAGATCTAAACATAAGAGCTAAAAAACTTTTGTCAGAAGACATGGGAATAAGGCTTCCTGACATTGGATTTAACAATTTTTTTTTGTTCTTGTTGTTATGATACCAAAGCACAAGCAAGAAAAGAAAAATAGGTATATTGTGCTTCATTATAATTAAAAATTTTGTGCTTCAAAGGACACCATCAACAAAGTGAAAAGTCAACCCATGGAATGGGAGAAAATATTTGCAAATTATACATCTAGTAAATAATTAATATTCAGAATATGTAAGTAATTCTTATGACTCAACAATGATAAAACAACCCAATTAAAAATGTGCAAAGGACTTAAATAGGCAGTTCTCTAAGAAAATATACAAATGGCTAACAGGCACATAAAATGATTTTGAATCATTTCCATAATCATTAATGAAATGCAAATCACAATCACAAGATGCCACTTTCAACACATTAAGATAACTAAAGAAGGGAGGGAGGGACAGAAGGAAGGAGGGAAAAAAGAAGTAAAGAAAAAGAAAACAAGTACTGGTAAGGATGTCAAGAATTGAAACCCTTGTGCATCAATGGTGGGAATTTCAATAGTGCAGGCACTGTGGAAAACAGTATTGGGGGGTTCTCAAGAATTAAACATAGACTTGCCCTATGATCAAGCAATTCTACTTCTGTGTACATATTCAAAATAATTAAAAGCAGGGACTGAAACAGATATTTGTACACCATTATTCACCATAGACAAATGGTGGAAGCAATCCCAATGTCCATCGATAGATGAATAAATATAAATAAGCAAAATGTGTTACAAATATTCAATGGAATGTTATTCAGCCTTAACAAAGGAAGGATATTATGACACATACTACTAGATGTATGAACTTTGAAAGATGTTTTGCTAATTGGTATACATCAGCAAAAAAGGCCAAATATTTCATGATTCTCATATGAAGTCCCTAGGATAGTCAAAATCATAGAGACAGAAAGTAGAATAGTGGTTCCCAGGGGATGGGGAGAGAGGGAAATTAGGTTTTAATGTTTAATTGGTATAGAGTTTCAGTTGGGAAAGATGAAAAAGTTCTGGAGCTGGATGGTAGTGATAGTTGCACAACACTGCAAATGTACTTAATGCTACAGAACTGTACACTTAAAATGGTTAAAATTGTAAATTTAATGGATGTATAACCACAATTTTAAAAGTAGGGGAAAAAGTCAATCAGAAATCATTTTTATTTGATTTGGAATCTCAGTGAATAGTATACTATTTCAGGTTTCTTTCTATATGGAGAATAACTGTTCTTTTGCTTAACCAGTAACTTCTTCATTTATCAAATTCAACCTAAATGATGTTCTTTTTCTTTTGTTTTAGTGAGGCTGAAGATTGTCACTCAGACCCAAGTGCTAAAATATTAGAAGGTTGGACTCTTTTTTCTTAAATTAGAGAGTATTTTTTACTACTTTGATGTGTTTTTTTTTTAGTTATCAAACTTGAAGTTAATACAGGTTTTATGTTTTCTATGAGTTTATCTGCTTTTGAAAATGATCCAGTATTACCTCATTCAGGTGTTAAAATGAGTCAAATACTTTGCCTTGCCTAAATTGCCATTAAGATTTTATCACTGATTGTGGTATCAAGTATATGGTTTGATATGAATTCACATTTACCATACTCCTGTGAAATATCTACAAAATAGAGTGTATTGTAACAGCAGTTTATATCTGAGCCAGAACCCATGCTACTAGGATTTAATTATTTCTTTGAAGGATTATGTCTCTTTTTAAAGCTAAATTTATTCCCTCATATTAAAATCTGGCTAGGATGTATCTCACTTTTTTTCATTTTTCTATTTTGTTTTGTTTTGTTTATTCAATCTCTAATAGTACTGGCTCCTTAGAAAATTTGTAATGACTTTTAGGTTCTCTAATTGTCAAGACCTTAGAGGAAGGATCGATGTGGTTCTAACAATGATAGCATATATAAGACGTAGAGTGTCATGTTTACTATAAAGTCGCATTAAAAGTCAAACCACAAGTTTATCATGACTATTTCAAACATGCAACGAATTCAACAAACATATTATGCCAATTTGAAAGTGAAAATCATTTTTATTAAGATAATCCACAAAATAGCATTAAGTATGCCAGAATTCTGTGAACATATCATAGGTTTCACAAAAAACACTCCTATAATGTCTGAATTGTGGAATTATACTTTGTTAGATGCCAACAGAAACCGTTTCATACAACCATACTCATTTTATAGATGAGGAAACTCAAGCTGAGGGTAAGGCAGTGACCCATCCAACATTCCTCTGAGTCAAAAACAGTCCAATACAGACCAATGTAACAGACATGGGACACCAGAAGGGAGGAGGGGGGTGAGCGCTGAAAAATTACCTATTGGGTATAATATTCACTATTCAGGTGATAGGTCCACTAGAAGTCCAAACCTCACCATTATGCAATATATCCATGTAATAATCCTGCACATGTACCCTGTGAATCTATATAAAAACAAAAGTTCCATCTGCATCCCACATCTCCTGCTTCTAAATTCAGTGTTTTAATATGCTTTATCCAACTTAATTTTGGTGATCTTGCTTAGTTCTTATATCCTTTAGTAATATCACGGTGTTCAATTGAATCATTTGCTTACTCATTCATCCAAAGATTTGCTGAGTGTTTTCTTTGTATCCTGAGATCCCATGTCTGAACAAGACTGACAAAGTTTTTGCTCTCACGGAATTTACACTTTAACTCAGAGTAGGAAGTCCCATCCCAAGGGTAAGGACTTAAACAAGATAATTCCAGACATTGATAAGTAAAGTCATGTGTCACATAATGATGTTTTGGCCAATGATGGACCAGTATAAAATAGTGGTCCCATATGATTATAATATTGTATTTCTACTGTACTTTATCTATGTTAACATACATGAATACTTACCATTGTGTTACAGTTGCCTCCAGTATACAGTGTCATAACATTCTGTACAGGCTTGTAGCCTAAAAGACATACCATACCATATAGCTTAGGTGTGTAGTAGGTTATACCGTTTAGGTTTGTGTAAGTACATCCTATGATGTTCACACAATGATGGAATAACTTAATGAGGCATTTCTCAGAATGTAACCTTGTTAAGCAATGCATGGCTGTACTTCCCATCTCATTTAGAATCAAATCTCAAGTCATCACAATGGCTTACAAAACCCTACATCATCTGGGCATCATCCTAACATCCTATTCCCTCTCTAAGGTACTCCTCTGTTTCTTTCTGGCCCAATCCATTCCAATCACACTAACCTCCTTGCTGTTCCTCAAACATTTTATACATTAATGGCCCTTGGATTTGCTGATCTTCCTGTACTCTTTCCCCTATATCTTCATTGCTCGTTCCTTACTTTCAGATCTTGGCCCAAATGTCACTTTCTCAGTGAGGTCTTCTCTGGCCACACTCTGAAGTTGCAACTTAATTCTGATCAGGACGCTACCTATCCCAGTTCTTTGCTTTATTGGATAGCACTTTCCATTATACTGTGTATTTTAATTGTTTTTTTGACTGTCTATCTAGAATGTAAGCTTCATAAAGGTGGAGATTTATGTCTGTTAACAGCTATATCACCAACAGCCTAAAACACTACTCGGTTTATAGTAGATACAGAGATTAATGAGATAGGAGAGACTATTGGAGTAACCAAAGGTGAAGGAGGAGCACAAGAATTCTTTTTTGGTTATGTTGAGATTGAGGTATCCTTTAGACATTCAAGTTGAGATGTCACGTAAGCAATTGGATATTTAAGTCTGAAATTCAGTGGAAAGATCAAGGCCAGATATATTCATTCCTAGTTCATATATACAATAAAATCTCAAGTAACTTAAATCCAAAAATCTGGGCCCCATAAATATCAGGAATTTTTCTGTGCCTCTTCATCAAAACAACTTCCTAGTTTTTCTAGGGAGTTTGGTGCGCATATACCCTAGCAACTTAAAAACTTGTGTTTGGAATCATTGCCCTCGTAGTAAACCCAAATGTCCTCAATCATTTAAAATGAAGTATGTCCAATTACATGCAATATAGATTTAGGCGCTTTTTAGGGAGATTATCAGCCAACAATGAAATCTTACCAATTTTGTCAGATACTTTAATCACTTCTCATATTTGAGCTGATTGAGATTTTACTATTACTTTTTTTTAGAACCCAGATTGGCCCAAAGGGTAATTTAGATAGTTATTACTTGTGTTGGCTCTTGATGAGTGTAGCTATATAAAATGCATAGTTTTTTCTTATATGATATCTTCAGACATAGCCAAGGAAGACAGTCTCATTCCCATACTATGTATGAGAAAACAGAGTCAGAGAAGTTAGATGTTCAATGTTCACACAGCTTTAAGCAATGAAGCTAAGATGTAAATACAGGGTTTCTGCCTTCTTAGCAGGTTAGCTGCTTCCCTTGCAGTGGGTTCTTGTGAAGCTTCTCTCACAGTGTCATTTCTACCTCCTTGCCTGAATTTATTTCACTAATACATTGACCTCCCCTGGAACTCAGACGACTTTTGGTTCTGTAGACTCCACCAAATTTCCTCCGAGCATTGCCTCAAAGCTCTCCTGATTCTCCCAGAAGTTACTATTTAATAATACCAGTACTCTCCTCTTTATTCTAGTAAGCTGCTTTTAAGTAGGCATGTAAAGAAAGTGGTAGAGCTGGAAGGGCTATTAAGAATCATCTATAGAGTAATCCCTCATTTTACAGGTAAACAAACAGGCTTATAAGGAATGAATGGTTGTGCATAGATGTATAGCTACTAAGTTACAGAGTTTGCCTCTCCCACTATGTTACATTTCATCTGTCATAATTTCTAAATGTCTAACTGAAGGGCTAAGACGTCCCGATATTCTAGGGCTCTCACTTATTTCAGTGTTGTTCCCAATTGCTTATACATTTAAAATAACAACTTCTTCGACCTGCCTAAATTACATGATTCTTTGGTGAAAAATAAGTAATATGATCAGATTTGTGTCAACAAATATACATGCCTCAGAAATAGACTATTTTACTTTTTTTTTTTTTAATCTCTACAGAAAGTTCTCAGGAACAAAAGCCAGAGCATGCAAACAGTGTTAAGGTAAGTATTTTTAATTAGCCTTAGTTGGTATATATTAGGATCTAGTTAAGAACAACTCAGTTTTCATAGTTCAGTCAGGGACTGTGTGGTATTATTTGAAGGATATCAGAAAGCATTATCCTATTCACAATTTCTTACACCCTGTTCCCTCTTCCTAGCTGAGGCCTGTCCCTGGTATATTAAAATATGTTAACAAAATCCTTTGGGTTAAATCAGCATTCCTTGTTTAGGAGCACAAAGTAATATACTGGTTCTCCCTAGCATCTAAGTACAGTTCTGTTTATTAGCTCTTTTACTACAATCTCTAGAAAAACACTAGAGGTAGTGAATCACTTGGCCCTACCTAGGATGAGTAGACTCAAGTGAGGAACGTGGTGAGGTGGGGAGAAAACAGAAGCTTCAAACATGGGAGGTGCATGGCTTGCAGGATGTGAGTGCTAATTCTATTTTTCTGTATTCCTAAACATTACTTCTTTACTGGCAGCTTTCCAAAAAGCCCACCTACTCCCCAGTGTGAGCCAAGAAAATTTCCTCTCTATAAATCTTTCTTGTAAAGTTTCCAATGAGAAATGAAGCTACACATCTTCGTCTGTGTTTTTTAATCAGATTGTTTCTTTCTTGGTTCAGCTTAATCACCCTTCAAGTGGGTCCTTCCACCCCCACATACAACATAAGCTATCAATTATGGAGTTACTTCTCAGTATCACAATATAGTACAATTTTCAGAACCAACTTTTAAAATCTTATAACTTACACTTAAGATATATTTTTTAAATGTTCAAAGATAATGGATTTGTTACCCACTCAACCTAATCCTCATTTATGAATATAAATATTTATTTAACTACCTCAGGCTCCACTTTGGCCACACTTTACAAACAGTGAAATTATATGGCAACAGAAGGGAAACGCTGAAGCTCTAATCTAAGAACTTATTGACACTCAGTGTGTCAAGTGGAATTTCTGGCTAATCTGGACTCCTTCTGCTTTTGTTCTTTCCCTCTTTGCTACCTTTTCCATGGTAAAATTATTGTTAAAGTTGTTATCTAATCCAGTTTCAAGTAAGGTGGAGTAGGCAGGCTCCATCTTATCTCTCTCACTGATTACAACTAAACACTGTGGGTAACTACTGAGGATTCTGAAAAATAAATAACAAGAGTTAGGGCAGGGGAATCAAAACTCAAAGAATGGCCAATGCCATTGTGAGATTCCTGGGTTTTTTAATTTTATTTGCATATCTTCTGGCTTAGACTCAGGAAAACTCAAATCCTGGAATTACAGAGATCAACTGGATAGAATATAGCTCCTAGAGAAACCATTGTTTTCTGACCGGTTAGGAGATTCCTGTGAGATGGGGAGAATCTGGGGAGAATCCCCACTTTTTCTCCCTCCTTGGCCCTGCCTCAAGGCAAGGTGCCCTCATGAAACTGCATGGCAGTAGCAGCAGAGGCTGCTGAGTTACCACCTAAAACTCTGAAAGAAAATTCTTCTCTGACCGATAGGGAAAAGGTCCTCACTAGACTGAGGAGTATTGATTGAGCTGGTTGTGCTTTTTCTCTTCTTTCGTCACTTTACTCTTAGTGGTAGATGCAGACATAAACTAGAAACAGCACACACACAGAGGCTAAAGCCACAGCATTTTAGCCATAGAACTAGAAAAGGGGGCTAATGAGAGTTAGGCATTGAGGAAAATCACAGAAAGAGGAACCTCAAAAATCTGTTTATACTGTCCCCTCTGAGTTGTACATATTTGGAACTGACCTGAAGTTACATAGACAAAACTCTTTGAGAACCTGAACTGCATTCTTAATAGTAGTGCACACATAAGGATACTCAACACTACGAGAATTTTCAAAACAGAAATTAAATTGAAACCACAGCCATGACAGGCAGGGTAGGACGTGGGATCTGAACATAATGAGTCAATTACCTACCAAAAACAAACAAACAAACAAACGAAAAAAATCAATGTCCTCTACAGGATTTTGAAAGGACCAAAAATCTGACTACTTATATAAAATGTGCAGGATACATTCCAAAATGACTCAACATACAAAGAACAAAGAGAATGTCTACAGCTTTCAAGGAAAAGGTCAAAAGATGCCATCTCTGACATAGCCAAGGTTTTGACATTTTTAGATAAAAACTTTAAAGTCATGATTTTAACAATGCTCCATTAAGTAAGGGCAAGCACTCTTGTGTCTAACAAACAGATACATGTTTTCGGCATAACCTAAGTACTGTCATCCCCTGATAGCTGTAGGGGATTGGTTCCAGGAATCCCCAAAGATATCAAAATTCAGAGGTGCTCAAGGTCTTTATATAAAATGGTATAATATTTGCATATAACCTACACACATCCTCCCATATATTTTAAATTATTTCTAGATTACTTATCATAACTAACACAATGTAAATATTACATAAATAGTTCTTATGCTGTATTATTTAGGGAATGATGACAAGAACAATAAGTCCATACACGTTCAGTATACATGCAACCATCCATTATTTTTCATATATTTTTGATCTTTGGTTGGTTAAACTTATGGATACACAACCCACAGAGAGAGAAGGCCAACTGTATGTCTACTCATCTCCTTTTAGATGAAGGATTCTCAGTCCTAATTCTCTCACATTAGAGTTTTGTGAGGCATTTAAAAAATATACATTAATGTCTGTCCTACACTTGTTATGGGCCTCAGGGATCCATACCTTTAAAAAAAGTTTCACAGATAACTCTATTGTACAGCTTAAGTTGAGAATCGGTACTTTACATTGTCTCTGCCATATTTTATTCCTCAGTTATCTTGTTTCCAATAGCTTAATACATGAGCACCCATAAGTCTTCTTGGAGGAACTATGGTAAAACTCTTGTAATAGTATCTGTTACTTTTTACCTGATATAGATACTGCACATTCCTCTTATGTTACATGTATTTAAGCCTTGTTTTACTGATTTTTAACAGATGACATTTTAGAATAGCTACAGAATTCTGGTACCCTTCAAATCTACCATTTTAGAATAGCTTCAGAATAGCTGAAGCCCCAACACCTGTCCCAGGTTATTTTATGCCTCTCTGGGACAATTGCTGCTCTTGCATTCAAAATTGATAAGGGTCTACAGAGTAAAGCTAGTATTGGAGACACAATGCCAGCACAACCAGGTCCACAGAGCCACTTTATTGCTCCAGACTCTGCAGTGGCTAAGATTTCAATAAAAGAAAATTTGGGGTTACAAAATAAACATCCTTTTTTCTCCCCTTATGATTACATCTTTTTTCAGAAAAGAATTTTTAACTTTTTTCAATTCAGTCAAAGGACAGAGGGGGCAGACAGAGCTGAGATTTTTCATGAGTTAATATGGCTGAACCATTGACCCTCATTTAGTGCTAGCCAAAGTCTGCATTCATAACAAGGGTTAATCTTAGGCATCTTACTTTGCAAAAATTGTGAGCCTCAGTCTTATTGAACAATTCTTTGAGACTGCAGAGCACAGATATATTTTATGTAAGATGCTGTAGTGGTATTTATAGGTATATCTAGTAGATTTGAGGATTTATGGGTATATCTAGTGTTTAATGTCCAGTGAAAGACTCAGTTTGTATTTCAATTTACCTTGGCAGTTTATCACCATCTTTGAAAGATCCAAGGATGTTCTTGGCAGTGCAAATCCCTCAAAGGAAGTCATTTCAGGTACAAAATGTACTATCTTAACAACTGGTGTAATTAAACTCTCAATTGCATCATTTTGAATTTAGAATTTTTTATTACTTTCCTGGACATGAGTGGCTCTCCCCTTGCATATTATCAAAATAGGATTGAAATAATATTCTTACTGTTTGTATAAATACCAATTTTCAGTTAATTATGTAGCTCTCTATCTTTACACCAAAGGGACAATGGATCATATAACTAAAATATATCAGGCATTAGCTATTCACATTTTATTTAAAGAAAAAAGTGAGAATCATTAAAGAGAAAAATGGCAATAGGTTATCCAAGGTTATCCCACAGCTAACAAGCAGCAGAGCTATGTTTCAAATCCCAATCTCATGCAACATCATCATTGTCTACACACTCAAATGGTTATAAGAGCAAGGTAGGTACCATAAACAACAGCAGCAGATTGATCAGGGGTGTGTGGCTCATGGGAGATGGCATGCTGCCTTTGAAGGAGGCAGCTGCTACTCAGCTACAATCACTGGCATGCTAGATTGTTCCCAGTTCTTCCAGTTTTTCAAAAGAAGCTAGGTATTAAAGTTTTATATTAA
Organism: Pongo abelii; assembly: GCF_028885655.2. Taxonomy (NCBI): domain Eukaryota; kingdom Metazoa; phylum Chordata; class Mammalia; order Primates; family Hominidae; genus Pongo; species Pongo abelii. The sequence goes on from NC_071996.2 coordinate 88,663,803, forward strand.
AATGTATAACTTTTGAGTGTCATGTACTACAATCAAAAAAATACAGGATTTTAGTGGCCCTATCACAACTTATGAAGTATCAGAAAAGTACATAAATGATTATTTCTTTACATATAAAATTATTTCTTTCTGTATAAAATAATAATTTTGTTAAACTGAGATGATTATATTCTTTAAAGCCTCATGCTGAATAAGTGGTGCAAAAAAAAATCCAAATAGGAACTCTTTTATTACCTACACAGTCCTATTTTCCATGACATAAATAATCACTTGGGGTCAGTCAATGGAAAATTTACTCAAAGTAGGTGAGAATTTATAGTATTTTCAATGTACTTCTACTTTCTCTTGAGCATTCTGAAATACGTGTCCACACTGTATAGAGTTGAAAGTTACCTTCCCATTTAACTCATTAGACATTTTAAGAGAGTGTTCTGCTGAGAAAAGAGAAATGGACTTTGCATACTTGACTAAAGAAGCCTCATAGTACAGTAGGCATAATGATGCCATGAGAGTCAGAAAGTCTGGACCCTATTACTAGCTGGGCCACCTTTTACTCATATGACCTTAGGCAAGGTATTTGACCTCAGTGTCCAAAAATAAAAATATCATTCTTCTTGTTCACTTTGTCCACAGAAACTCCCAAGCCCAATGTCTCCAAACAAGGATCTAAAATGCTGATAAAAATGTCTTCAGCTTTGTCAAAGGTGTTTTCTCGATGTAACACCAATATTTCCAGATCTTCCTCACCAGCTCACCAGGATGAACACTGAAGCTTTTGTACCTGATATAAGTATGCTTACTTCTTTTAGAAAATAAAGTTTTTAAAGCATAGTATAGTGTATTATGATTCCTATACTACTGAAAATAAAAGCAAAAGGAAGTATAGAAGGGACCAGGTAAAAGAAGGGTTTAACAAATGCTTTGGATAAGCATTTTGATGTAAGAAATGTTAATAATTAGTATTACCTGTGTGCCATGATAGTAAGTGACTAAACATATAATTATTAAACTAGACAACTCACAGTACCCACCAGGAAATGCACATTGATTTCTCCTGTTAAATTTTAGAGGATGTTGTTACCAGGACAGTTATTAAATTGAGATGAAAACCAAGCTGAAAATGAAACCATGTAATGGATAAGTTTATTGTTAAAGGCATATTTAGTTACTCAAATAAAAGGATTTATACCGGATAAATTTTTCCCTCCTGAAAGTAAAGTTAATTTAGTTTATGTCTCCCAGGCAAAACGATCCAACCGTAGATGAAGCACCATTTGAAAGTAAACGATAACTATATATAATTCCATATATGCACAAAATGGCCCCTGTGATAAAAAAAAATCCTTGCAAGTAAGGTACCTCTTATGGATAAAATATCAATCAAGAAATCATTGGTCAATAAAGTTATTAAATAATTTTCAGAAATATTATACGTGAATATAGAGATCAAGATCCATTTGTAAAAACAAAAAGTAATGCGAAAAATTTAATAATATGGCTAGCTAGTGCAGTGATAAAAGAAATTTTTCAAAATTAGCTGAACTGGCTACTTTGTGATATAGTTCCAACGTCAGCATGTTTGCTTCTGGAATCCAAGGATGTTTTATAAACAGATTCAACAGATGGACCAAGCAGCCAGGAAAGAATGTCAAATATCATCACCCAAAAAGAGTGACTCATGAATTTTTAGAGAATGTGTATTCTGTTTTATCTAAAATTTTCTTGACAACTGCCAGTAATGAAGCAGAAACTTCTGAAAAAGTTTTGTTTTAAAACAACAAACTTCCTCTAATGAAGTTGATCTGTGCAGTAATGACAAGTAAGAAAAAAGTGATTACCTAGTCAAATTTTTACATATAAATAATAAAACTACTTAACTGGCAATTTAGTCTACTTATAATAATCTCTTAAAAACAGATTAATCCCAAAGATCATACAAAATTGCCTAACTTGTGGATGCAGACCTTTTAAAAAATGATGGTTGGTGAGAAATAGCTGGAAATTCATTTCTGAACTATTTTCAAAAGAGCTGACTATACATCAGTTTGCATTAGTTGACAGTGTTGTTGAAAGCATTCTTACAGATGTCATCCAAACCAATGATGTTTCCCAAACTTAGATATTACGTGCTTATAAGCTGTCTTTCAACATAACATTTCACTGTAAAAATTTAAAGCACTCTGATTCACATACTTATCAACTGAAAAATTTAATATATAAACATAAGATACTCTGAATTAAGAGGGTTTTTAATGGTGAAGGAAATTTCCTGTTTTCTCTGACTCAAGTAGAGGAAGGAACATCAAGTTCAGAATTAGTCCTTGAAGTTGACAAAATTTTAGTAAGGAATGGTTAATGTTATTGAGAAATTTAAGTCCTAGGAAAAACCATCCAGAAATACTTCTGTGTTAGACATCATGTATGTCAAACATCATCTTTATTTTCAACTAAACTAGCAGGGTAAATATGCTAAAAGTATCAAACACTGAATTGAAAAAATGTATATTATTACCTGATAAAACCTGTAGTGGCTAAAATTTCTAAAAGTAACATTAGTCTTCTAGCTAATGACTAATGCTAAAGCAGAAGAAAGTTTTTAAGATTCAGAAAATTTAAATTATTTCTTAGGTTGTTGATTCTTTCTATGTATTACTAAAATGGACTGGAAAACATACTAAAATGGACTGGAAAACATTTTGTGTGAAAGGCTAGAAAGTAGACATTTTAGGTTTGTAGATTCTCTGTCAAATCTACTCCATTATGCTATTGTAGCACAAAACCAACCATATACAACACATAAACAAATAGATGTGGATGTGATTCAATAAAAATTTCTTTATAAACACTGAAATTTGAATTTCATTTAATGTTACATGTCATAACATAGAATTTTTCTTTTGATTTTTTTCAATAATTTGAAAACAGAAAAATTATTCTTAGGTTTATTAAAGACAAGTGACAGGACAGATTTAGCCCATGCTGATTTCTGTACTATAATAATTTGGAACCCATGAATAAGCTTATTATTATATGAAGGTACCAATTATTGACTTAAAATAATACTAGTTAAAGGTTCAAATTCTGTTGCAGGAAGTCAGGGATATTATATCCCTGAATGGAGGGACAAGCTGTGGCAGAGGAACATAAATTGTGAAGATTTCATTTTAATATGGACATTTATCAATTCCCAAATAATACTTTTATAATTTCTAATACCTGTCTTTACTTTAATCTCTTAATCCTGTTATCTTCATAAGCTGAGGATGTATGTCACCTCAGGACCACTGTGATAATTGTGTTAACTGTACAAATTGATTGTAAAATGTGTGTTTGAACAATATGAAATCATTGCACCTTGAAAAAGAACTGAATAACGTGATTTTTAGGAAACAAGGAAAGACAACCATAAGGTCTGACTGCCTGCGGGGTCAGGCAAAAAGAGCCATATTTTTCTTCTTGCAGGGAGCCTATAAACAGACGTGCAAGTAGGAGAGATATCACTAAAATCTTTTCCTAGCAAGGAATATTAATATTAATACCCTGGGAAAGGAATGCATTCCTGGGGGAGGTCTGTAAACGGCTGCTCTAGGAGTGTCTGTCTTATGAGGTTGAGATAAGGACTGAGATAACGCCCTGGTCTCCTGCAGTACCCTCAGGCTTACCAGGGCAGAGTTTTTCCCCACCCTAGTAAGCCTAGTAAAAGTAGTTATCCTTTTTCCCTTTGAAGCATATGATCTACTCCCTGTTCTTACACCCCTTCCCCTTTTGAAACCCATAATAAAAAACTTGCGGGTTTGAGGCTTAGGTGAACATCACGGTCTTATCGATATGTGATGTCATCCCCGGCGGCCCAGCTGTAACATTCCTTTCTTTGTACTCTTTCTGTTTATTTCTCAGCCGGCTGACACTTATGGAAAATAGAAAGAACCTACGTTGAAATATTGGGGGTGGGTTCCTCTGATAAAATTCCATTACAAAAATTAGTTTGCATAGTTCAAATGTTGATTTCTTTAGTGATTTACTTATTGAATATATTGTTGAAAAGGTATATGAGCATGCTGCTAAAATATACTTTGAGTTAGAAAAAGAAGAGTTAGGGCTGAGCACGGTGGCTCATGCCTGTAATCCAAGCACTTTGGGAGGCCAAGGAGAGTGGATCACTTGAGGTCACTAAATCAAGACCAGCCTGGCCAACATGGTGAAACCCCATCTCTACTAACAATACAAAAAAATTAGCTGCACATGTTGGCAGGTGCCTGTAATCCCAGCTGCTCAGGAGGATGAGGCAGGAGAATCACTTGAACCCAGGAGGCAAAGGTTGCAGTGGGCTGAGATCACACCACTGCACTCCAGCCTGGGGACTCCATCTCAAAAAAAAAAAAGATAAAGAAGAGTTAGATCAAGATTTAATTTGTAGGTACATTTCTAGTTCAAAATTCTTTCTTACTTTGAGAGTAACCAATCAAAATGGATGCAGACATAAAATCAGAAGACTTGGTAGTCATTCTTGTAAAAGAAATAAACTAACTAAAACCCCAGTTAATATTGCAGCAAAATGGTGGAGCAGGCAGCTCCAAGCTCTTATCATCCCACAGAAAAATAAGAAAAAAATGTCAGAAGCAACTTCTTCAGAACTCTGAAAAACAGTCAAAAGTTTACAGCAATTAATCAAGCTCTGAATCAAGAAACATAGGAAAGATTTGTGGTATATTTACTTGCCCTTGCCCAAACCCTTTTCTCAACCCAGTAGCAGTCTTGAACAAAGGAGTCTACATTCCAGTGTGGGGTCTTTTTGAGAGAGCATAGCAAATCTTATTCTAAAATTACTGTGTATGTCTATTCTCAACTGTCTGTGTGCCACATGAACAGCTGAAGCAAGGCACTTGTTTCTGTTTTATCTAAATGGGAACTCAGAATGGAAAAGCAGTGGACATTGCTCAAAAACACTGCAAACCAAATAACAACCTGGAGATGCTTGAGGCAAAAAATAACCACAGAACCAGAAAAAAAAAAAAAAACTGGGGAGAAAATCTTCTAAGAAATTAAGATGCCCACAGCTTCTATGTGGGGGAACTTAGAAAGCCATGTGCATGTATACAGGAAGACCTACCTTCAGAAAAGAACAAAAATAACCTAAGATTTTTACCTCAGGTTTTTCCTTTGGCTCTGTGCAAGCCTAGTTAAGAACTGAAGGAGTTCCCTAGCACAGATCTGATAAGCACAGACTGGGAGATATATTTTTAGTTGTTTCCTTGTTTGCTTGTTTGTTTTGTTTTTGTTCTTTAAATACTGGAGTTCAAGGAAATCTCTGTGAAAACTCTAACTGAATACCAGGAATTGATACTTCAGTGATCACACAAGGAAGAGTCTTTACAAAAATACACTGTCAAATACACTGTCAAGACACTAAACAAATAAACCACTAAAGCCTTCAGCAGTCGAAAAACAACAACTTCAGGAAAAGAGGAATATCTGATTTCCATAGTTACCACATAGTATTATTATGCCCAGTTTTCAACAACAACTACAAAAATCACAAGAAATACAAAGAAGCAGGAAAGTACGGCTCATTTAAAGGAACAAAATAAATAACTAGAAGCCATGCCTAAGGAAGTTTATACTTTGGATTAATTATATGAAGACTATAAAACAACTATTTAAAAAATACTAAAAGAGCTAAAAAAATAGACAAAGAACAAAATAAATCAAGAAAATAATACAAATATTAATAAAGAGAGAAAATTATAAAAAGAAAGTAAACATTCACTGTGGAAAAGTTTGGAGGTTCCTCAAAAAACTTAAACACGGAATGACCACATAATCTATTATTTTGTCTTCTCAGTATACACCCAAAATAATCAAATGCAGGGATTTAAACATATAATAGTACACCAATGTTTATAGCAACATTTTTCACAAAGCTAAATGTGAAAGAAACCCAAATTTTTAATCAGTAGATGAATAGATAAACAAAATATGGTTTTGTGTGTGTGTGTGTGTGTGTGTGTGTGTGTGTGTGTGTGTAGAGAGAGAGAGAGAGACCCAATGGAGTCTTAAATTCAGTCTTAAAAAGCAATGAAATTCTGGTACATTTTACAAAAAGGAAGAAGCTGGAAAACATTATGCTAAGTGAAAAGGAGACACAAAAGAGAAAATGTTGTTCCACTTCTATGGAGTACACAGAGTAGACAAATTTATAAAAAAAGAAAGGAGAAATAAAAAGTAGAAAAGAAAAAAAGTAGGAAAAAGTAGAAAGTACAGTTGGAGAGAGGGAGGAATGGGAAGTTATTGTGTAATGAGCACAGTGTTTCTGTTTGGAATGATAGGTTCTGGTAATGAATAGAAATGATAATCACAAAACAGGTGAATGTACTTAATGTTAGGGAACTGTACACTTAAAATCATTAAAATGATAAAAATGGAAAATTTTATGTAATATATATATGTTACCAGAATAGCAGAAAGGAAATCACATAGAAATTCTGAGGCTGAAAAATACCATAACTAAAAGAAAAAATTACTAGAGGGATTCAATAGCAGAGTTTGAACACATAGAAGAAATAATCAGTGAATTTGAAGACAGAACAATTGAAATTATTTATTCTGAGAAATAGAAAGAAAAAATAATGAAGAAAAGTAAACAGAACCTAAAGGACCTAAGAAAAACCATCAAGAGACCAAAGAATGTAAGAAGGAAAAATAATATGGGAAGAAATAATTTGTAAAACTTATAAATTTGGCAAAAGACATAAATCTGTAAATCCAAAAAGCTCCAAGAACTCAAAGTAGAATAAACTCAAAGATACTCACACCAAGACACACTATAATCAAAATGTCAAAAGCCACAGACAAGATTCTGGGAAGGCAGAGTAGAAAGCACAAGAAGTCTCTCACCTCACCTAGACAACAATTTTACTGGCAGAATATGGCTGATGTAACTATTTTGGAACTCTGGCATTGACTGAAAGTTGATATATTTTAGAATAAGGCATGGATGCTAAATTGCAGTTAATTTCAATTTCTTAGCACAGTAGAAGCTACCTATTTGAATTCCCATCCTGGTGGCAGGCAGCTGTGCTCATGTTCTTGGAGGAATCTGCACACAACTTGTGGAAGCACAGGTTGGCAAGGAAGACCATTTCCTCCAAGTTTCATGAGTGTCATCTCTGATCACTGACTGCTGAATCTCATTAAAGAGGTACAGACAGAGGTGGGTGGTAATTGTTGCTGCACCTTCCTGCATTGTGAAAACGATTTCACTTCCAGCTAAAGTGATTTCCAAGATTGGAAGGACTGATGTCGCTTTCATCACCTTAAATTTTTCTCCCTTTTGGGAGCTAGACATTAAACACTAGACATTAGAAAGCAATGCATATACAAAGAAAATAATAAAGTGATCACACATGCTCAGGAAAAGGTACAGTCTCAGAAAAGACCTGAGAAGACCTTAAGTTTACATCTCAGGCAGATCCCTGGAATACAGAAAGCCACAATTAAAAAAAATAACTAAAAACAGCAAACTAGGAAGGGGATAATGTGATTTCCACAATTACCACATTTCTTAGATTCAAATGTCCAGTTCCAGTGAAAACTCACAAGGCATACAAAGAAACTTGCAAGTGTGGCTCATTCAAAGGAAAAAAAATAAATCAACAAAAATTATTATTTAAAAAGGCCTGACAGCAAATATACTAGAAAAACACTTAAAAACAACATTCTTAAAGATGCTCAAAGATATAAAGCTAAAACTGTGTATGAACAAAATCAAAATATTAATGAAAGACATAGAAAACTAAACAGAAAACAAAAAGAAATTCTAGAGGCAAAAATTACAATAATCTAAATAACACATTTACTAGAGAGATTCAAAAGTGGATTTGAGCAGGCAGAAGAAAAAACCTCAAACTTGAAGATGGAACAATGAAAATTAATTAGTCTGAGGAATAGATTTAAAAAATTAAAGTGAAGTGAACCTAAGGAACCTGTAGGTCACCATCAAGTGGATCAATGTATGCATTTTGTGAGTCCCAAATGGAAAAGACAGGGAAAGGGGGAGAAGGAATATTTGAAGAATGTCTGAAAACTTCCCACATTTGATGACAGATGTGAATATAAACATCCAAAGTCAATAAACTCCAAGTAAGATGATCTCAAAAAGAACCACATTGAGACATGCTATAATTATATTTTCAAAAGACAATGAGAATTTTGAAAGCAGTAAGAAAGTTGTGATGTGTCACAGGAATTCTCAATAAGATTGTCAGCAGATTACTCTTTTTTTAAAAAAAGTATACTTTAAGTTCTGAGGTACATGTGCATAACGTGCATGTTTGTTACATAGGTATACACGTGCCATGGTGGTTTGCTGCACCCATCAACACATCATCTACATTAGGTATTTCTCCTAATGCTATCCCTCCCCTATTCCCCCACCCCCTGACAGGCCTGGTGTCTGTCCAAGTGTCTCCTCCCTGTGTTCCCCTCCCTGTGTCCAAGTGCTTTCATTGTTCAACTCCCACTTATGAGTGAGAACACGCGGTGTTTGGTTTTCTGTTCTCATGTTAGTTTGCTGAGAATGATGGTTTCCAGCTTTATCCATGTCCCTGCAAAGGACATGAACTCATCCTTCTTTATGGCTGCTTAGTATTCCATGGTATAGATGTGCCAAATTTTCTTTATCCAGTCTATCATTAATGGGCATTTTGGTTAGTTCCAAGTCTTTGCTATTGTCAACAGTGTCGCAATAAACATACATGTGCATGTGTCTTTATATTAGAATGATTTATAATCCTTTGGGTATATACCCAGTAATGGGATTTCTGGGTCAAATGGTATTTCTAGTTCTAGATCCTTGAGGAATCGCCAGACTGTCTTCCACAATGGTTGAACTAATTTACACTCCCAACAGTGTAAAAGTGTTCCTATTTCTCCACATCCTCTCCAGCATCTGTTGTTTCCTGACTTTTTAATGATTGCCATTATAACAGGTGTGAGATGGTATCTCAATGTGGTTTTTATTTGCATTTCTCTAATGACCAGTGATGATGAGCCTTTTTTCATATGTCTGTTGGCTGCATAAATGTCTTCTTTTGAGAAGTGTCTGTTCATATCCTTCACCCACTTTTTGATGGAGTGTTTCTTTTTTTCTTGTAAATTTGTTTAAGTTCTTTGTAGATTCTAGATATTAGCCCTTTGTCAGATGGATAGATTGCAAAAAATTTCTCCCATTCTGTAAGCTGCCTGTTCACTCTGATGATAGTTTCTTTTGCTGTACAGAAGCTCTTTGGATTAATTAGATCCCATTTGTCTATCTTGGCATTTGTTGCCATTGCTTTCGGTGTTTTAGTCATGAAGTCTTTGCCCATGCCTATGTCCTGAATGGTATTGCCTAGATTTTCTTTTAGGTTTTTTTGTGGTTTTAGGTCTTATATTTAAGTCTTTGATCCATCTTGAGTTAATTTTTGTATAAGGTGTAAGGAAGGGATCCAGTTTCAGCTTTCTGCATACGGCTAGCCAGTTTTCCCAACACCATTTATTAAATAGGAAATCCTTTCCCCATTGCTTGTTTTTGTCAGGTTTGTCAAAGATCAGATGGTTGTAGATGTGTGGTGTTATTTCTGAGGTCTCTGTTCTGTTCCATTGGTCTATATCTCTGTTTTGGTACCAGTACCATTCTGTTTTGGTTACTGTAGCCTTGTAGTATAGTTAGAAGTCAGGTAGCGTGATGCCTCCAGCTTTGTTCTTTTTGCTTAGGATTGTCTTGGCTATGCAGGCTCTTTTTTGGCTCCATATGAAATTTGAAGTGTTTTTTTCCAATTCGGTGAAGAAAATCAATGGCAGCTTGATGGGGATAGCATTGAGTCTATAAATTACTTAGGGCAGTATGGCCATTTTCATGATGTTGCTTCTTCCTATCCATGAGCATGGAATGTTTTTCCATTTGTTTGTGTCCTCTCATATTTCCTTGAGCAGTGGTTGGTAGTTCTCCTTGAAGAGGTCCTTCACATCTCTTGCAAGTTGTATCTCTAGGTAATTTATTGTCTTTGTAGCAAACGTCAGAGCAGAACTGAAGGAGATAGAGACACAAAAAGCCCTTCAAAAAAATCAATGAATCCAGGATCTGTTTTGTTTTAAAAGATCAACAAATAGATAGACTACTAGCCAGACTAATAGAGAAAAAAAGAGAGAAGAATCAAGTAGCTACAGTAAAAAATGATAAAGGGGATATCAGCGCCGATCCCACAGAAATACCTACCATTAGAGAATACTATAAACACCACTATGCCAATAAACTAGAAAATCTAGAAGAAATGGATGAATTCTGGACACATACACCCTCCCAAGACTAAACCATGAAGAAGTTGAATCCCTGAATAGACCAATAACAAGTTCTGAAATTGAGGCTGCAATTAATAGCCTACCAACCAAAAAAAAAAAAGTCCAGGACCAGACAGATTCACAGCTGAATTCTCCCAGAGGTACAAAGTGGAGCTGGCACCATTCCTTCTGAAACTATTCCAAACAATAGAAAAAGAGGGAATCCTCCCTGACTCATTTTATGAGGTCAGCATCATCCTGATACCAAAACCTGGCAGAGACATAACAAGAAAAGAAAATTCCAGTCCAACATCCCTGATGAATATCGATGTGAAAATCCTCAATAAAATACTGGCAAACCAAATCCAGCAGCACATCAAAAAGCTTATCCACCATGGTCAAGTTGGCTTCATCCTTGGGATGCAAGGCTGGTTCAACATGCCCAAATCAATAAATGTAATCCATCACATAAACAGAACCAATGACAAACACCACACGATTATCTCAATAGGTGCAGAAAAGGCCTTAGATAAAATTCAACAGCCCTTCATGCTAAAAACTCTCAATAAATTAGGTATTGATGGAATGTAACTCAAAATAATAAGAGCCATTTAATGACAAACCCACAGCTAATATCATACTGAATAGGCAAAAACTGGAAGCATTCCCTTTGAAAACTGGCACAAGACAAGGATGCCCTCTCTCACCACTCCTATTCAACATAGTACTGGAAGTTCCGGCTGGGGCAATCATGCAAGAGAAAGAAATAAAAGGTATTTAATTAGGAAAAGAGGAAGTCAACTGTCTCTGTTTGCAGATGACATGATTGTATATTTAGAAAACCCCATTGTCTCAGCCCAAAATCTCCTTAAGATTGTCAGATTTTTCATGAAAACTTTGGAGGTCAGAGTGCAACAGATCAATATATTGAAACTGCTAAAGGAGAAAAAAAAAAGCCAAGCAAAAAGTCTATACCAAGCAAAATTGTCCTTCAAATGTGACAAAGAAAATTAAGACATATTCATATGAACAAAAGCTGAAGAATTTTCTTACCACTAGACCTACTCTGCAAGAAATGCTCAAGGAAGTCCTGCAGGATGAAATGAAAAGACAATAGACAGTAATTCAAAGCCATATGAAGAAATAAAATGTACATAAACGTAAATACATTGGAAATTATAAAAGCTAGTATTAATGTAACATTTGTAATACCATCGCAGTTTTCTACATGATTTAAGGTACTAATATATTTTAAAAACAATTGTCTAAAAGCTAGTACTATTGTAACTTTGGTTTATAACTTCACATTTATACTTTAAGAGAAGAATGCATTTAAAATACCACTTTATACTTTTAGACCCACAATGCATAAAGGTGTAATTTTGTGACAATAACTGAAAGTGATAGGGATAAAGCAATAACGGAGCAGAGATTTTGTAAATCACTGAAGTTAAAATAGTATAATTCTAATTAAGTTATTATAATTTTAGAATGTTAAATGTAATCTTTATGGTGACTAGAAAGAAAATACCTTAAAATACAAAAGTAAATGAAAACGAAAGTTAAATATTTCATAACAAAAAATTAAACGTAAAAAACAGTGATGCAGGAAATGAGGGACAAAGAAGTGATAAATCATATAGAAAACAAATAGCAAAATGACAGAAGTATGTCTTTCCTTATCAGTCACTACTTTAAGTGTAAATGAATCAAACTGTTTTAAATCAAAAGACAAAGACTGACAGACTAGATTTAAGAAAACATGATTCAATTTTATACTATCTACAAGAGACTCCCTTTAACATCAAAGACACAAATAGATTGAAAGTTGTGACATAGGCAACAACATGGATGAAGCTTGAGCACATTATGCAAAGTGAAGTAAGCCAGTCACATAAACACAAAAACTGTATGAATTCACATAAATGAGATACTTAGAGTCTTAGTTGAAATTATAGAGACAGAACGTAGAATGGTGGTTGGCAAGGGCTGGAGGGCTTAGAATGAAAAGATATTGTTTAATGGGTTAAGTTTCAGTTTTACAAGACAAAAAGTGTTAAGGAGATGGATGGTAGTTATCTTAGTCCATTTAGTGTTGCTATAACAGAAAACCTGAAGCTGGGAAATTTATAAAGAAAAGATTATTTCACTCATGGTTCTTCATGTTGGGAAGTTTAAGCGCATAGTCCTGTCTTCTGGCAAGAGTCTTTCTGCTGCATTATAACATGAGAAAGAAGATCACCTGGGAAGTGGACACATGCAAAGAGGCAAAATGCAAGGGGCATCTTGGGTTTGTTACAATCCATTCTCACAGGAACCAAGCCATTATTGCAAGAACTAGTCCAGCCTCACCAGAATGTGAACATACTACCATAGAAATGGCACCAAGCCATTTATGAGGGATCTTCCCCCACGGCAAAAATACCTCCCAAGTGTCCTACCTCCCAACACCATCATGTTGGATATCAAATTTTAACAAAAATTGTGGTGACAACAAACCACATTTGAACCATAGCATTCTACCCCTGGCTGCCCAACACTCATGTTCTTCTCACATACAAAATACCCTCATGTTGCAGGTCTGCAGACAGCACCATGTGGAAATCTCCAAGACTTACCATTTGGGCCTCCAGAGCAGTGATCTGAGCTGTACTTGGGGCCATCTGAGCCACAGATGCTTCAGTCAGAATGGCCAGGATGCAAGGAGCACTGTTTTAGGCAGCACAGGGTGTTGGAACTATGGGCCTGTCCCCCAAAGTCATTCTGTCTTCCCAGACCCCTGTAATGGGGAGGGTAATCTCAAAGGCTTTTGAAATGCCTTTACTCCCTCTTATCTATTGCTTTGACTATTTACATCTGGTTCCCTTTTATTCATGAAATCTCTTAAGAAAGTGATTGCTCAGTTGTATCCTTTGATTTCTCCCCTGCAAATGCTCTTATTCTTTACCACATGGTCAGACTGAATTTCCCAAATCTTTATTTTCTGCTTCCCTTTTAATTATAAATTCTGCCTTTAGGTCATTTCTTTACTGCTGTAACTGATCATAAGCTATTAAAAGTAGCAACTATATTGCTTATTGAGTACTTTGATATTTAGAAATTTCTTTCACCAGGTATTATAGTTTGGTCTTTTACAAATCCCTAGGGCATGAACACAATGCAACCATGTTTTTTACAACTGTATAACAAGGATAACCTTTGCTCATTTTACAAATAACTACTCCTCATCTGTTCAAAATTTACCTCATATTTAGCCTTCTTCTGAGCCCTCTCCAGCCTCACCCTTAATGCTTTATTCATAACAATACAGTCTTTTTTGTGGCCGGATCCTCCAAACTTTTCTAACCTCTACCCTTTACCCAGTTCCTAAGACATTTCCACATTTTCAAGTTATCTGTATAGCAATACCCACTCCTTGGCACCAATTTTATGCTTTTGTCAATTTTGTGTTTCTATAATAGAATGCTTAAAGCTGGGTAATTTATAAAGAAAACAGAATTATCTATCTCACAGTTCTGCAGGATGGGAAGTTCAAAGACATGGCCCTGGCTTCTGGTAAGAGCTTTTGTGCTATCTCATAACATGGCAGAGAAGATCAAAGGGGAAGTGGACACATGCAAAGAAGCAAAACACAAAAAGTGTCCTGGCTTTATAACAACCCACTCTCACAGAAATTACTCCATTTTTACAAGAACTAATCTAGTCTTGCCAGAGTAAGAATGCACTACCGGCCAGGTGCAGTGGCTCACGCCTGTAATCCCAGCACTGTAAGCCCAGGCCGAGGCAGATAGATCACTTGAGGTCAGGAGTTTGAGATCAGCCTGGGCAACATGGCAAAACCCCATCTCTACTAAAAATACAAAATAAAAAAAATTAGCAGGGCATGGTGGCATGCACCTGTAATCCCAGCTACTCAGGAGGCTGAAGCAGGAGAATTCCTTGAACCTGGGAGGCAGAGGTTGCAGTGAGCTGAGATTGCACCACTACACTCTAGCCTGGGTGACAGAGCGAGACTTCATCTCAAAAATAAAAATGCACATGAAAATAATAACAAGTCATTTATGAAGGATCCACTCCCATGACCCAAGCACCTTTTACTTGGCCTCACTTCCCATCACTCCAACACTAGGGATAGAATTTTAACATGAATTTTGAGGGGAGAAATTTATTCAAAAACTATAATAGTGGTGATAGCTGCACAATATTATGAATGTATTTAATACCACTGGCATATAAACTTTTAATAGGATTCCAATTGTACATTTTATGTTATGTGTATTTTACTACAATTTTATAAATTTGGAAAAAAGGCAATCACAAAAGCAGTGTCAGAAGAGACTCCTCATGTTCATGTACAAGGATTCTCAATAATATTTAAAGTTGTTAAAAAATTGTCAACTAAGAATTCTATGCCTCATAATTTCTTATAAGATATGCTTAAAAGTTGAGGGAGCTTGTTAGCACTAGACTTCACCTGTAAGAAATGACAAAGGGAGTCCTGCAAGTTAAAATGAAAGTCACTAGACAGTAAGTCAAAGCCACATGAATAAATAAAATTCTGGCAAAGGCAAATACATAAGTAATAAAATACTTTTATTTTATTAAAAATAAAAGATATTATTATATTTTTGATTTCTAATTACATTTTTCATTTTCCACAGAATTAAAAAGGCAAACTTGTGAAAATAATTATAAATCTATGGTGTTGTCCACATAATATATTCAAAAGCCATTTGTGATAATATACAGGGAAATGGGGAAGATGAATCTGTATAGGAGCAGAAATTGCCCATGCTACTAAAGTTAAATTGAGAGTAATTAAATTGTATGTTATAAATTACAATGTTAAATGTAATCTCCATAGTACACATTAAGACAACATTCAAAATAAATATATGAAAGAAAATGAGAAAGGAATCAAACTACAAAAAAATCAACTAAACACAAAAGAAGATAGTGTTCTTAGTTCATTTGGGCTGCTATAACAAAAATATTTTAGATGCGGTAATCTACAAACAAAAGATTTTTCCACAGTTCTGGAAAGCAGAAAGTCTGTGATCAAGGCACCAGCAGATTAGGTGTCTGGTGAGGGCTTGCTCTCTGCCTCAAAGTGGTACTCTCTTCTTGCATCCTCACATGGCAGAAGGGCCAAATGCTGTACCCTCAGATGGCAAAATGAGCAAAGCAGTCCATGAAATGTCTTTATAAGAGCACAAATTTCATTCATAAAGTTTGCTCTCTTGGGCATCCTTTAAAATTTAGGTGGAAGTAGCCATACCCCTAAAACTCTTCAACTCTGTGTAACTCCAGAATAAGCATTACACTGATGCCAGCATGGATTACCACAATGTGCCTTCCAAAGGGGAAGCCGCTGTGTCCTGCACTGCTCCTTGGTCTACTTGAGCCACATCTGGGACAACTAAGGAGCACTATACCAGCATGTGGGGAGCAGAGACTTAGGTAAAGTACCAGGAGTACCCAAGACTCCCCTTTTGTCATTGTTTTGCCCCTAGGCCTTGGCACTCTGAGCCTGTGATGGGAGGGGCAGCATCAATTATCTGCAAAATGCCTACAGGATCATTTTTTCACTGTCTTGATAAATAACTACTGGCTTCCTTCTGTTTATATTAATGTTATCAAATGTTTGTTCAGTCACACCCTTTAGAAGTCAATAAAAGTCATGCTACACCCTCAACACTATGCTTAGATGTATCTTTCACCAAATATCCTATTTCATCACTCACAAGTTCTACTTTCCATAAAACACCAGGGCATAAACACAATTTAGCCAAGTTTTTGCCACATTAAAACAAGGATGTCCTTCTTCTAGTTTCCAATGACATGTTTCCCATTGCCATACAAGACTTCATTACCTTCATTGTCCATATTCCTATCAAATTTTCCTCATGACCTTTCAGGTAGTCTCTAAGATTCTGGCATTCTCCACAACTCTATTCTCCTGGGCCCTCACCAGAATCAACCTTAACACCCTGTTTTTTGCAAATGTACCACATAACTCTTCCAGAATTATTTATTATCAAGTTCTACGACTGCTGGAACATTTTTAGGTATTTATTACAGCAGCACCCTGCTTCTTGCTACCCATTTTTGTCTCAGGTGTTGGCTACTGTAAAAAAATACCTTAGACTAGAAAATTTATGAAAAACAGAAATTTATTGCTCATAGTTCTGGAGTCTGGGAAGTCCAAGATAAAGGTGCCAGCAGATTCAGTGTCTGCCGAGGGCTTCATAGATGGAGGCTTGTTAGTGTCCTCACATGGTAAAAAGGTCAGAAGGCTCTCTCAAGCCCCTTTTATAAGGGCACTAGACTCATTTATGAGAGCAGAGCATTTATGACTTAATTTTCTCCCAAAGGCCCCAGTTCTTAATGCTACCAAAATGGGGATTAAATTTCACCATGAATTTTGGAAAGACACAAATATTCAGACAATATCACCAATGTGTTAGGCCATTTTTGAGTTGCAATAAAAAAAACGCCTGAGATTCGGGGTTTAATTTGTCATACATTTCTGTAGGCTGTACAAGTATAGCACCAACATCAGCTCAGCTCCTTGTGAGGGCTCAGGAAGCTGACCATCATGGCTGAAGGCAAAGGGGAGCCAGCATATCACGTGGCAAGAGCAGGAGCAAGAGAGAGAGAGGGAGAGAGAGAGAGAGAGTAGGAAGATACTACACTCTTTTAAATAACCATATCTCGTATAACTGCCAGAGTGATAATTCATTGATCACCAAAGGGATAAGGCTAAGCCATTCATGAGAGATTCACCCCCATGACCCAAACACTTCCCACAAGGCCCCAACTGCAACACTGGGAATTACATTTCAACAAGATTTAGAGGTGACAACATCCAAATTATATCAAGCAGTAATGGGAAAAATTAGGGGGGGAAGCTACCAGACATACAGAAAACAAATAGTAAAATGGTAAAAGTTCTTATTAGTAATTTCTTCAAATGTAAATATACGAAAGTCTTCAATCAAAAGACAGAAATTAGCAGCATAACAAAAGACACACACAAAAAACATGATCCAACTATATGCTGCCTTACTTTGGATCCAAAGAAACAAATTTTTCAAAAAAGAATGGAATAATACATTCCACGAAAATATTAACCCAAAGAAACTTTGGGTGGCTATACTTATATCACACAAAATAGACTTTTGGTCACCTACTGTTCCAAGACCAACGAATGACACTATATATTGATGAAATGGTCAGAATTCAGTGGATAAATAGTTCTTAAATAAGTTCAGTATACCACTTTCAATAATGAATAAAACATCTAGACTGACCAATAAGTAATTAGAGGATCTTTAACAAAACTATAAACCAATTAGACCTAGTAGATATATAGAACATTTTACTCAACAACAGCAGAATACACAAGTGTACCTAGAATATTCTTCAGAATAGACCATATGTTATGTCACAAAACACACCTCCATAAATTTTAAAATGTAGAATTTTACAAAGTAGCATTTCTAAACAAAATGGAATGTTAGTTATCAATAAGTATAGGAAAATTGAAAAATTTAACAAATATTTGGAAGTTAAACAACACACTATTAATCAAGAGAGTCAAAGAAGAGATCACAATGGGAGTCAGAAAATTCATATAATTTTTCAGCAAAATTATAATAAATAGTAACAAAACATAACAAAGTTTGTGGAATGCAGCAAAGGCAGTGCTCACTGGGAAATTTATAGCAGTAAATGTCTACATTAATTAATTATATATAAAATCAAGAACCTTAACATTACATGTTGAGGTAGAAAAAGAAGAGCAAAATAAACTCAAAGCTATTCAAAAGAATGAAATAATGGATTAGAGTAGAGATAAATAAAGTAGAGAATAGACAAATAATAAAATCAATGAAGTAGAAAATTGTGTTTTTGAAAATATCAACACAATTGACAAACCTTTAGCTAGACTGACAAAATGTTGAGTAAACTTTATCACTAGCATGATGCTAGCTTCGGAATATTTATAAATCTCCTTTATTATATTGATGAAGTTTCTTGATTTTTCTAGTTTCCTGATGGTTCCTGTCATGAAAGAGTAGTAGTTCTTGTCAAATGCCTTTTCTGCCTCAATTGAGATAACCATGTTGTTTTTCCTCTTAATTGTATTAATGTGGCGTGTATTAGTTTCCTAGGGCTATTATAACAAAGTACCACAAATTAAATGGGTGAAATAATATAAATCTATTGTCCCAGTTCTAGAGACAAGAATGCTGAGATCAAAGTGCTGGTATGATTGTGCTCACTCTGGAGGCACTAGGAAAGTATATGTTCCAGGCTTCTCTCCAAGCTTCTGGTAGCTGCTTGTCTTGACACAAGTATTCACATGGTGTTTTCCTTTTGGTGTGTGTCTTTCTCTTCACATGACATTCCTTTTTAATAAGAACATCAGTTATATTGGTTTAGGGACCCACCTATTCCAGTGTGACTTCATCTTAACTAGTAATTACATCAACAGGGACTCTATTTCCCAATAAAGCCACATTATAACTTACTGGGGATTGAAACTTTAACTATTTTGAGGGAATGCTACTAACCCCTACCATGGTGTGTTAAATTGATTGGTTTTCTTAATTTGAACAACCCTTGCATTTCTGGGATAAACCCCACTGAGTTATAGTTTAAAATCTTTTTAATATGCTGTCAAATTTAGTTTTACAGCATTTTTGTTAGTTTTCTTCCTATCTATATTCACAAGAAATATCAGTGTTTAATTTTGTTTTCTTGTAATGTTTTTATATGGCTTTAATATCTAGGTAATGCTGACCTCCTAGAATGAGTTAAGAAGTGTTCTTTCCTCTTTTATTTTCTTAAGATTTTGAGACGAATTGGTGTTAATTTTTTCTTAAGTGTTTGGTATTATATACCAGTGAAGCCATCTCTTCCTGGACTTTTCTTTGTTGGAAAGTTTTAATGTTTAACCACAGCTATTCAACAACTTATTACAAATTTCAACCAGAACAATCAGACATTTACAGAAATGAAATGCATCGAAATTGGAGAGGAAGAAGTCAAACTGTGTCTATTTACAGATGAGAAGAAAAATTCCGTGTATATAGCAAATACAAAAGAATCCACAAAAAGGCTAAAAGAGCTAACAAATGAATTCAGCAAATGTCCATTATGCAAGATACACACACGCACGCACACACACACACACACACACACGCACACACACACAAAAATTATGTTTCTACGGACCTGAAATAAATATTTTTTAATGTAAGAATGTATATTAGTCCATTTTGCATAGTTGTAAAATATACTGGGTAATTTATAAAGAAGAGAGCTTTATTTGGCTCAAGGTTCTGCAGGCTATACATGCATGGCACTAGCATCTCCTCAGCTTCTGGTGAGTTCTCAGGAAGGTTTGACTCATAGTAGAAGGCAAAGGGAAAGCAGGTGTGCCACATGGCATAAAAGGGAATGAGACATGCCAGCCTCATGTAAACAACAAAATCTCACATAAACTCATTACTGTGGTGAAGGCATCAAGCCATTTGTGAGGAATTCACCTCCATAACCCAAACACCTCCCACCAGGCCCTAGATCAAATGTCAATATGAGGTTTGGAGGGGACAAACATCCAAACTATACTAGAAAGTAATTCCATTTACAATAGCATCTAAAAAAAGTAAAATACATGGGAATAAATTTAAAGAGATGAAAGGCACTACAAAGAATACAGCATTGCTGAAAGAAATTAAAGAAGAGCTAAATAAATGGAAAGACACCCTTAGTTCATGGGTAGGAAGAGTCAATATTATTAAGATGTCAATATTACTCAAAGTGATCTACAGATTCAACATAATTCCTAGCAAAATTCCAATAGCTTTTTTATGCAGAAATAAAAAAGCTAATGCTTACATTCATAAGAAACTATACAGGGTCCCAAATAGCCAGACCTTGAAAAAGAAGGACATTGTCAGAGGACTCACACTTCCCAATCTCAAACCTTTTTACAAAGTTACAGTAATCAAAACTGTATAGTAATGGTATATCAAAGAACAATATCAAGAGAGTGAAAAGACAATTTACAGAATGGGTGAAAATATTTTCAAATCATATATCTGATAAAGGTATAAAATCCAAAATATATTGTAAAAACTCCTACAACTCAACAACAAAAAGGAAAAAATAACTGGGCAAAGGAGATGAATAGATATTTTTCCAGAGGAAATATACAAATGAGCAAAAAAGCACATGCTATGATGTTCAACACTATTGGGAAATTCAAATCAAAACCACAATGAGTTACCACTTCATGCAGACTGGAATAACTACTAAAAATAAATAAATAAAATAAAAATAAAAACAGAAAATAAGTTTTGTCAAGCACGTGGAGAAATTGGAACACATACATTGCTAAATGCAGGCTAAATGCAGAATTATTACATGACCTAGCAATTCCACTTCTAGGCATATACCAAAAAGAAGGGAAAATATAAACTCAATCAAATATTTATACATTAATGCTTATTGGAGTATTATTTACAATAGCCAAAAGGTGAAAACAACCCAAAAATCTATCATCAAGTGAATGGACCAAAAAAATCATATATACATACAATGGAATATTATTTAGCCATCAAAAGGAATGAAGCCCTAATACATAGTACAACATAGATGAACCTTCAGAACATTCTGCTAAGTAAAATAAGCCAGATGTAAATGATAAATATATAATTTCATTTAAATGAGATATCTAAAATAGCAAACTTGTAGACAGAAAGTTGATGAGAGGTTACCAGGGGCTAAGTTTGAGGGTAAGAACAGAAAGTTACTGCTTAATAGATGGAGTTTCTGTTTGGAATGATGAAAAAGTTTTGGAAGTGTTGATTGCTGCACAACACTATGAACATAATGCTACCGAATTTTACAATTAAAAATGGTTAAAATGGCAAGTATTGCCACAATAAAATTAAAAAAAAATCCTCAACTTCTTGGGAAACTGAAGACAGTTGTATTTATTAAGAACAGGACATAACACAATTGAATTGAGAAGAACATCAATAAATGGAAAGAGTTACTTATTAGGCTGAGTAATGCTGGCTCCTAGAATGAGTTAAGAAGAAAAGAAAACAAAAGACCTATCTCATTGAGTAATCTAGATAATTGGATGTAAAATTCTTAGAGGTAAATGAGAAAAGTAGTGATGAGAATAAATGAGTGTGTAGTGAGACATTATCAACTGCCTTCCTTAAACTGGGCTCTGGTAATGGGAATACAGTAAAACTGACTGACATTTTAATCCTCATTGGCTGTGTAGAAGAAATGTGATCTCTTAGTTTCTATAGCTCTTTGTCATGAAATTTATTATCATAGCACAGTAGGCGCGCAAAGGTGCTAGTAATCAGAATATCAGATAAATGAATCTTTACTATAGTTTTAAATCCTCAAAGTTAATGTTCCACAGTAATACTGTTCATATTTTAACATTAATTAGACTTTAAACTTTAGACTTCTTTCACTTTATCTTATTTTGCTTCTATTATATAAGCCCTACATTTTCACGTCCTCATTATGTACCCTATTTCTTTCCCCATTACCTTCCCCCAAACTCAGCTGTCCAAATGCCAATTTCTTGCACAAGTTTATCTCATACTCTATTTTTCAAAAGCACAGATTCCATGACCAATTCCAATGTGCAGTTTCCTTCTGCAACATGGTCAGAAATGCTATTATATGGAAATACAAGTAAATTCTATGCTATTTCCCCTAGATAATACCAAATTCTACTTTGTATAATACCGGACTTGTATTTATTTCCAAAAGAAGAAGACATATTACTGAACCAACACGTTGCTTCCTACACAGAATTGTGAATTCACCTTCATTTATCCATGAGGATCTGATTTGATCTGCTAGTTACATTCAGTTAAAGTAATTTAAAAATATAAATCTAAGATGTAAGTTATACATATGGCAAGACAGAGGTCTTGATAACACATTGAGGAAGCCAGTGTTCAGTCCCTCAATCTCTGCTGACTACTTTCCCATTTCTCCATTCCCTGACTCCCTACTATGGTCACTATCTATAGCTCACCTTTTCATCTCCTCCCCCATTGCTGTTTACCTGAGTTGTACTTACTTTCTTGATACCTGTTTTTCTATGCATCAAATTTCTGCTAATGTGTTAGATTCTTTAATTGGGAGACAAGTGTTGGTTGAGTCAACTATACTACAGTGCTTGCACTACTGGCCCCCAGATTCCCTGATTTATAGCTTATATTTTGTCTTTAGTATTTAACTTATTCATTTTATAAATCTATGTTCCCTCAAATTTGTAAACATAATTTACAATCTGGTATGGTCACTTGTAAATATACTAATTTGTGTTACAATTGCTTAGTTTTACTTGTATTCTTTGTTTAATGCTCAATTACCTTATCATTTGGACAGTGGAAAACTGCCTTAAACATTTACCATGGTTTAAAATTTTATTAATTCCTTAAAACGTTTCAGACTACATGAGAAAAATTAGTCTGTTTTTTTCAAGAATTCAATACATCTACGTCTCAATCTAGTCAACATATGCTTCCTAACATTTACAAAACTCTTAAACCTAATATATCAAACTCTTAAATTTTAAAAATTATATAGTATAAAGTTTCAAAAAAAGCAAAAATAATAATAACTACAAATTAGCAATGCTAGGGATTTTGACAAACCTGCACTCATTTAAATGCACCTACACAAATATTAATATATACACATAAACATCAGTACGTCTATAAGACAACTTTAAGGTTTGTGACCAAACCCAAAGATTTGGGTGAAGGATTTCATTGGTGGTTACCATTACGCTGTCTAAAAATGATTAAAATTTGTCAGACACAACCCAGTGGTCACCATTTTGAGAACCAGACCAATCTAGGAGCTATAATCTTGGAAGACACCCAATTGACTTAATATTTATTTAAATCAATAGGAATGTCTCCAAAAGACTATTTGCCTTCTGATGAGTTTTTTATTTGTCTGAATATATAACCAAAGAGACTATTTAAACAAGAAGAACCTAAAATGTAGTGAATTAAGAAATTGATTTTACCATGAGCAGAGTGAGAGCCCATGAGAGGTCAAGGGAAATATTAAAACACCTAGAGAAAGATAAAGAGACCAATATTTTCTCTATGAGTGCCAGAGTATTGTCTAAGTGAATTTACAAAGGCTGTGGATAGATTCTTGACTAGAGCTTTAAGGAGTTTAATGAATCTTCTTCCCCCAAACAAGTATAAAATTGAACAAAATTATCAGAACAAATCTTATCAAGGATCTGGAAATAGGCAAACAGAAAACAAGGAAGTGAGAAGGGATTATTCATGATAACCTGCCAGAGCATCAGGTAAGAACAACATCCGTTTTGTGTGAAGCTGCTTTCTTCCTTCTTTCTTGATCTTTGTCAGGTGGAAGGACAGTTTTCCCAGGGTATGGCTAACCACCATAACCAGAAGCTTTGCTGTCAAAAAGGGCACACTTTATTTGGGGCAAAATGCAGGAACCCACAGTGATTTTTTCATCAATTATAGCAAACTCAGTAGGAAATAAAGGGGAAAACCTACAACTCGGCTAGGACTAGTTTGTGGTCATAACTGGTGCACAGAAGGGACTAGCCACAAATTTACAAGGAGATCCTGGATATTGGAAACTGAGCTCTTTCTCTGCGTTCACATGATACTTTTGTTTAAAAGTGTGTGGCACTTCCCCAACCCCCCAACATTGTCTCTCTCTCTCTTGCTCCTAATTTCACCATGACATACAGGCTCCCATTTCACCTTCTACCATGAGTCAAAGATCCCTGACACCTCCCCAGAAGCCAAGTAATGTCGGCACCTACAGAATCATCAGTCAATTAAACCTCTTTTCTTTATAAATTACCCAGTCTCAGGTATTTCTTTATAGCAATGCAAGAATAGCCTAACACATCAGGGACAAATTTCACTTGTTCGTAGCATGTAACACTTTTAATGTCCTACTGAATTTTGTTTGCTAGTATTTTATTGAGGACTTTTACATCTATGTTCATTAGCGATATTGGCCTGTAATTTCCAAGCATCTTTGCTGATCACAATGAAATAAAACTAGAATGATAACAACAGTAAGAAATTGGGTAAATTCATAAACACAAAGAAACTAAGCAAAACAATCAATAGGTCCAAAGAGGAAGTCAAAAGGGAATTTCAAAATACCTTCAGACAGACGAAAACAAACACACTATCCCAGAACTAATGAAATGCAGGAAAAGTATCTCTTAATTACTTGAAGGGAAGTGTATAGACATAAATGTCTACATTAAAAATGAAGAAAGATCTTTTTTTTCCTTAGCCTCCTCCCTCCAGGAAAGGTCTTAAATAAACCACCTAACTTTATGCCTTACTCTCTAATTCCTTATACCTCAAGAAATTAGAAAAAAACAAACTAAACCCAATGTTAGCAGAAGGAATAAAATAATTAAGATCAGAGTAGAAATAAACCAAATAGAGAATAGAAAAGCTTTAGAAGAACATTATAAAACTAAGAGTTTTTTGAAAAACACAACAAATACTTATACTAAGAAAAAAGAGAGAAGATTCAAATAAATGAAATCAGAGATAAAACAGGCAACATTACAACAGATGCCAAAGAAACAAAAATAATCATAAGGAACTATTAGGAACACTTATATAGAAACAAATTAGATAACCTCTAAAAAATTAATAAATTCCCAGAATCATACAACCTACCAAAACTGAATTAAGATGAAACAGAAAGCCAAAACAGATAATAACAAGTGAATTTTAATTATTAAAGACAACAACAAAAAAGCTCAGGACCTATGGCTGTATGGATGAATCCTACAAAACATTCAAAGAATAATTAATAATCCTTCTTAAACTCTTTTTAAACTAGAAGAACGAACACTTCCAAGCTCATTTTATGAGGCAGTATCAACCTGCTAGCCAAAGACAAAGTCATCTTTTAAAAATTGTTTCCAGATGTTTACAATGAAATATCATAGCAATGTTTAACTGTGTCAAAGTCACTAATCTTCAAACTTCATAGAGCACTTCTTATCATTTTGACAATTTCTGAGACTTTATTTGCAACAAACTAATTTAAATTGGTCATATGAAGTTTTTCTACATAAATTATAAATTTTCCAATATTATTTTAAAAATTTTGTTCTCTTAATTACATGTTTTTATGCTGTTGCACTTATAGGAATGCTAATCATGCCTCCAAAAGTTCAAATTATAGTGAAATTTATTTTTGTGAAGGAGATTGTTTATGATAATACATAAGATAACTATCTTCTTTACTTTGGTGATAAAATCAACACATTTGGAATTTCTAAGAGACATCTTATTTCCAAAGTTCTTACTGAAATTTTAAGAAAGTGACAGCAGATGGGTGATTTGGGGAGGATGTAAGAGGTACATTGATTAAATGATTTAATGTGTATAAACCATTTAGGAAAATCTGATACAAAGTAATCTTAAAATTGATCATATAAAAGCATGACCTAAATTTCCATGCAACCTCACATGTCTCACTTCTCCTCTGGAGAATTAAAATAACCCATAATGTCGCATTGAAAAAAATGAGGGTTCATGCAGGTTCATCTAAGACACCCAGGTCTCTTTAGATCAATAGGAGAATTAACAGATATGCAATTTTACGTTCAAAGGCACTTAATGACAGCTAAGGGAACTACTGCAGAAAAGTCTTATGATCTTTTCATGTGGGGTAAAACCTCAAATTTGGAGACTTGTAAGAGTTTTGGTGATAAAAGAAATAATAAATAAGTATACTTAGGGAAGGGTCATATCAGTTACACTTCGTTATTCATTTATGTCAGTTTATACATAGCTAAAACATTTAACCAGTTCTTTTTACTCCTGAAAACATAGAAAAGGGTTATGTTGACGGGAAAAGTTACTCCTAGTAACTTTAAGGAACAGTGGCTTCCTTAAAGAATACTACCATTTGCACCTAGAAGGATCAGATGTGAGAGAGACAAGAGAGTGGTAATGACTTTTTTTTTTTTTTAATACTTTAAGTTTTAGGGTACATGTGCACAATGTGCAGGTTTGTTACATATATATACATGTGCCATGCTGGTGTGCTGCACCCATTAACTTGCCATTTAGCATTAGGTATATCTCCTAATGCTATCCCTCCCCCCTCCCCCCACCCCACAACAGTCCCCAGAGTGTGATGTTCCCCTTCCTGTGTCCATGTGTTCTCATTGTTCAATTCCCATTTATGAGTGAGAACATGCGGTGTTTGGTTTTTTGTCCTTGCAATAGTTTACTGAGAATGATGATTTCCAATTTCATCCATGTCCCTATAAAGGACATGAACTTATCATTTTGTATGGATGCATAGTATTCCATGGTGTATATGTGCCACATTTTCTTAATCCAGTCTATCATTGTTGGACATTTGGGTTTGTTCCAAGTCTTTGCTATTGTGAATAGTGCCGCAATAAACATACGTGTGCATGTGTCTGTGTCTTTATAGTAATGACTTTTTAACTCCAGTACTTAAGAACTACAAGTACTATGCTTATGATCTCAAAAACTAAGTTAAAAACTAAACAGAATCCCACATAGGATTTTGGACTTACATTATAATGTTATTTAATGTGCTGAAGGAGATTATGTGAAATATTTACTGAGCTTCTACTATGTCTCAGGCACTGTGCACAGTGAGGTGATACAAGAACAAGTAGAACACTTGTAGCTTTGGCTCACTATAATACACAAGAAAGACACATTAACTGATAATCACAATACTTTGTAAAAAGTGATACGACTAATGTAAGCAATGCATAATAGAAAGGTACATTAAAAGCACATCTAATGTACCAAACTACATAATTTTTAAATATGAAACCAGTTCTTTAGAAATTACAATAACAAATTCTCAGAAAATGAAATATAAATGTTATATCTTTTATAGTAAAAATATGGCTAAATACTAATGAAAATCGGAACATAAATGACTATTATATCAACATTGTTGAAAAGAATCTGGAGGGCACATACCAAGACATATAAAGAAACATTTATAAATATGCCTGAAGTCTGAAATGAATTATGGGGAATCAAAACAATTATGTTAACTCTGAGTATCACTTATTTTTTTTCTTTTGTAAAGTATTCGTGATTCTAAAATTAATAAATAAAATTAAATTTTTGGTAGAATGGAAATCGTCATTCCTTATTTATCATTTATTTTCATATGGTTTTTAATGTTAAATAATATGATTTTTAATGTTAAGTAATATCTTAGGTTTTAATGCCAAAACTTTTGAACATCATTAGCCACAGAAATGCTTGAAATTATGGTAAATTTAACAATTTTACTAAAAGAGTTATATAACAATGCATACTTGCAAGTTGCATTTCTTTCAGTACATCAAATGCATTTTGGTAGGTAAATTCTGAAACAGAAATTTCGTTTGTATTTCTAGCTTACACAGCTTTCTAGCTTCTTAGTTGAAATACTCCTTCAAACAATAGGTTATACAACCACATAAAGTGGGAAAAATTTAGGAACTTTCTTTATACATTTCTGGATTTACAGTCAGGATTTTATAAATACATTTTCCAAGTGAAATAAACACCACAAAGACAAAAATGAACAAAAAAACCTTTCATTTTCTGATGAATTTATTGGATAGTCTAGGTATCTTTCATCGAATTGTCACATTCCAAACTGATTTGTGAATTGCTAAAGGTTATGCTTATATGCTATGTTTTCAATAAGTTGGAAGTCCATCTTTAATTATTAATACAGCATATTAGGTGATAAGTGCATTGCTCTGATGTTTACTATAGCACAATAATCAATATGGTTAACTCATTTACACAAACTAATTAAAATTTAATTGCATTTCACTGAAAGATTATTAATATTTAAACAAACTAAAAATTCTACATAAGAACAAAAAGACAATGTTAATAATTTATCCTCAGTTTAAAGACTTTCATAGGTGCAAATCATGCTTCAAAACTCTCTTCTAATGAATTCACAATAAATATTCAAAGCCAACACATTTAAAAACCCTGTGACAAGTTAGAGTCTAATAAAATGTGAGATATATTAGCAACATATTCTCATTCAAGTTAGTCCATAAGCAATACATGAGGTAAGCACTAAATTAATAAAGGATAAATTCTGTTACTGTTAGCATATGATAGCTGTTACAATTTTAAGTTATTATATCAAGCCAAAAATAGATTAATATAAATGAAAATAGAATTTTGTATGACTAGTAGTAGAACCTTTTAAAAATAGTATTTATGAAAGCTTTTTATAATACTAAATATGAAAGACTAGGAAAAGGTGTTAAGGAAGATTTGAAAATTTCCTGAATAATTTATCAGTAAGAGGGTACACACCAAATCGAGAAAAGAAGGCAATTCTGTATAACTTGAATAGAGCTGTGAGTGAGAAAAAGAAACATTTACTGGTCTCACACTGTTTTGGAAATGTTTAGAGCAAAGATGAAGTAAAAGAAGGCAAACACAAGGCTGCCTAAACTGAGTTAATTTGGGGAGAAATTTTTTTGGGGGGGCGGGAGTCAGCCACTACATTATTATTCTGTGGTAATGGGAAGAAAAAAACTCAAAATTTGGAGGTCCTTTATTTGGAGCTACATTTGCCACTACATAGTTCAATACACTTCGTAGTTCAATAGCTCACCATTCAAATATCACAGGCTTTCAATCCTTGAGCAGTTTGCATCCTGGTGCCAGCATAGTTCAATAGTAGTCAGATATTTAATTAAGTCCACAGACAAGTTGAGATAGTTAGCTAGTCATATATAGAAAACAAATAAATCGATACCACAAAATTTACTCTTAAATTTATTCATATAAATACCAAATATGGCCGAAAGAAACTGAATACCAACTCTTATCTTACATAATATATAAAACTTTACTCAAAATGGATCATAGATCTGAATGTAAAAGCTAAAACTAGAAAATTTCTGGAAAAATATTAGAGAAATTCTTTGTCATCTAGTGTAAGAGAAACTTTCTTAGAAGTAGGCAAATATTTTAACAGGCACTTTGCAAATAAAAGATTCATGAATGGCCAATAAACATATAAGAAAATGTTTAGCAGGAAAACGGGCTTAAAATGATGGTATGTCTATGTGATGATATACGATACAACAATAAAAAGGAAATTAACTATTATTGATAAATGCAACAACATGGATGAATCTCTAAATTATTTTCTTGTGTGAAATGAAATAGACAAAGGTAGTGCATACTCTATGATTTCACTTACATAAAAATCCAGAAAATTAAACATACATAGTGACAAGAGGCTTGTGTGCAGCCAGGAGCAGAGAAAGAAATAGGTTGCAAAGATGTATAAGGAATGTTTGGCATGATAGAGATGTTTGTTGTAATTGTGGTAACGGTTCCACAGTTACATTATCACTCAGACTTCATAAAATTTTATCTTGTCCATGGTTTAAGTTTATATAAATTATACCTCTAAAACTTAATAAGACAAATATATAAAGGATTTATATACGAGAATGTGTATCGTGTTACAGTTTTAAATAGAAAACAATTAATATATAATTTCCAATATGAGTTTAAATAAATTATAATCCAGTTGCGTAAGTCAGTTTCACTAAAAACTAAACCATTAAAATTGTTATATATTGTATATACATAGTTAGATTTCTATGGTTAACCTTTTATTCATTTAGTAATATATCATGATTAAAATATGAATATTATGAGCATTAGGTTTATGATATATAAGAATATGAAGAGTATTATAATTATTATACAAAAAAAAGAAACAAAGATACCATACATTGTAATAACAGATCTGGAGAATTATTATTGTAAGGGCTCTAGTAACAAAGTTACTTAGGTTTTGAGTAGGCTTCTTCTAAACCTATTTCCTCTAAAACACCTGTTAGTTTTAGTGCATGCTTTTGCAGAAAGCAAGGTTTCTGAGGAAAACATATAATTGGCAAAAATTATACATTCATTATACATTATAATTATAGTCTAATTATATCTTTCCAGGATGCTGTTTTTTAAAAGCCAATGAGATATTTAAGATAGATGTGTAATTCAGTGTTATGTTTTTGATGTAAAATTTATGTGCATAAAAAGTTCAGAGACAGGAGAAACTGATGAATAAGAAAAAATTGTTCCGGTTCAAGATAGCTGACTGGAAGAAGCTAGTGGGTACACTCTCACAGAAAGGAATCAAATTAGCAAGGAAACGTTAACACTTCAAGTTGATTTTCTGAGAGAGAAAACTGGAACTCATCAGAGAAACAACAGAAATCATGGGAAGCAGAGAAGAGTGAAGCCAAGCAGCGCGCTGAGTTGGAACCAGCATCGAGCTAGGAGAGGCTCCCTGACACACGGATGGGCTGAATAAATGAGAGACTCCTGAGGCTCCGCACTCTGGCCAAAGACCTTTACAATTCTAGCTATGGGAGAGCCCCTTCTATCCCCGTGGGCCTCCAGACTAACACAGGAAACTGCCTTGATACTGTGCAGAGGCATTGCTCAAGCCCAAGAGAAATGCCACAGGCTTTGATCACAGCAGTTGCATCCTAGTGCCAGCTGCAGCTGCCCTACAAGGAAGAGAGTGGAAAGGTGGGCATTTTCATGCACCTCAAAGATAGATACAACAGTCACTGCTGTGGGATGAACGAGTAGACAAAACACACACCCCACAGCTGTCTGCTTCCACTGCTCCCCTATCTAGTGGGCAGACCACACAAGCCATGGCTGCCTTCCTCAGCAGCTGCCTGGCCCCTACCTGAGTATTCTGGCTATGCCCCAGCATTATTCTGAGATTCCAGCCCCCAAAGGCTGGTAATCTGCCCTGGGGCTCCTAACACAGTTGCCACCACCATTACCACCACAGTCTCTGCTATCCTTACCCCACTGTGCCAGGGAAGGAGCAATGAGACTGGGCACCTTTGTGTGCCTCGAACAGTAAAATCTACCACTGCTTCTACAGGAGAGAAGTGCAAGTGAGCCATGTGCCTGAAGCTTCCAAACTCCATGGCTCCCACTGAGGTGGACTGCCCTTCCCAATGGCAGGCCTACAGAGTAGCCACTCTGCCTTGGTCTAAGCATTTTGGCTATGGCACAGCACCCTTCTGAAATCCTAGACCTTGGAGGCCTACATTCTGTTCTGGGGCCCCCACTGCCATTGCTGCTGCCACCACCATACTCACCGCCAGTCCAGGGAGGGAGCGGGAGACTGGGTACCTTCACATGTCCCAGTGAGGGATACCTGTTGCTGCTTCTGTGAGAGGGAGGCATGAGTGGGCCATGTATCCCACAAGTGCCTTCCTCTACTGCTACTGCTGTGGGGACCCTGCCTTCCCCACTGACAGGCCCACAGAGTAGCCACCCTGCTCCTACCTGATCATTTCAGCTATGGCTCAGAGCCCTTCTGACAGCCCAGCCCCCAGGGGCCTGTGATTTACCTTGGGGCTCTCACCACCTGAGCATTTTGCTGACACCTGAGCATTCTGCCTGCCTCTGCCTGAGAGTTATGCTGGTGACCTATGGACCAGCCTGCCTCTCAGTATCACAGCCAGCACCTAGACACAGGAGACCTGAGGACAAGTTCGCTGGCTTGGCCTCAGTCCAGTCCCTCCAGAACTTGTATATGCCATTCAGTAGGCCATCTAGGTATCTGGATTTTTTTCACTCCCTGCAGAACTTAGGTTGGGCTGAACCAATCAGCCTACCCCACCACAGCTGAAACCCACCTACATATTCTGAAAGGCAGAGCTCTTCCCATGCTACATGACATGCATTATCTGAGGCTCTCAGCTACATTGTGGCCTTGAGATAGAGGACAGTGTGCATCTGAACTGAGAATCATGAGCTCTGGGATAGCAGTATGATAGAGAAACACACCACGTTCCTGCTTGTCTAGGATGTGGAGCTGGTGCAGTCCCCTCCTCCACTGCAGACACCTTGGTACATTTCATCAGGAGTTCCCCGAGTCAGCCTCATCAGGGCTGCTGCCTGTGATTCTCATAGGGGTATTCATGGCTGAGATTGTTGGTCTAGCTCTGCCTAGCTTTGTTCCCCATATCATTCAGCTGGACAAGGAACCCAAGGCACTAGGTATTTCAAAGACTAGCCCATCACTTGAAACAACAGAGTGCACCTCTCAGTAAAGTGAGATGTTGAACTGCATAACTCAATACAAAACTTACTGACAGAGCTGCACAGAGCTATAGAAGCAGAGCCAAAGGACCCTACCCAACATATGCTACATTCACACACTCAAGGAGAGAAAAAAAAAATCCAACTGAAAGTAAATTAAGTAAATAAAAAACACCCTCCAGGTAAGAAAGATCCAAATTAAGAATGTTGGCACCATGAAAAAACTGAGTGTTATGACACCACAAAAGGATCATATTAGCTCTCTAGCAATGGATCCTAACCAAAATAAAAGTTCTGAAATAACAAATAAAGTAATAAAAATATGAATTATCAGGAAGCCTAATGTGATCCAAAAGGTTGAAAACCAACACAAAGGAATCAGATAAAAACAATTCCAGTTATGAAAGGAGAGATAGATATTAAAAAATAATAACCAAACAGTACTTTGAAAATGAAAAATTCACCTAAGGAATTTCAAACACAATTCAAACATTTAAGATTCAATCAGACCAAGCAAAACAAACAAACAAACAAAAAAAAAACAACAAAAAAAACACTTTCAGAGCTAAAAGATGGTCATTTGAATTAACTCAGACAAAAAGACAGAATTTTATAAATGAGCAAAGTCTTAGTGACGAAGCGTATGGGTTACAGGCAATCCTAAAGGAGAAGGAAAAAAGTTAAAAGTTGAAAACCATCTTAGAAGGAATAATTTAAACAATTATCTGATCTTCCTAGAGACTAAGACATCCACAGTTAAAAGAGCTCAGAGAATACCTTGAAAATACTTTGCAAGACAAACTTCACCAAGGCATATAGTTATCAGACTAGCCATAGGCAATGTGGATGCAAAATTCTAAAACTAGCCAGAGAGAAGCATCTAATTACCTATAAAGGAAATCCCGTTGGACTAACAGATGACTTCTCAGCAGAAAATGTACAAGTCAGAAGAGATTTGGGACATATTTTCAGCCTTCTTCAAGAAAAAAATGCCAGCCAAGAATTTCATATCCTGCCAAATTAAGCTTCATCAATGAAGGAAAAATAGTCTTTTCCAGAGTAGCAAATTCAAAGGAAATTCAGTACCATTAGACTGTTCCTATGAGAAATGCTCAAAGGAGTTATAAACATGGAATTGAAAGGATACTCACCATGATAAAAGCAAATGCAAATATTATACAAAGCTTACAGATTCTATAAAACAGTTATAAAATTGAGACTAGAAAGCAACTAGCTAACAAAATTATGACTGGAACAAAATCTTACATATCAATATTAACCTTGAACATAAATGACCTAAATGTTCCATTTACAGATATAGACTGACAAATTTGGTAAAAACACAGGATCCAACCATCTGCTGCCTAGAAGAGACCCACAGACTCAATGTAAAGGGGTGGAAAATGATATATCATACAAACAGAAAGTAAAAATAAGCAGGAGTATCTATACTTATATGAGATATACCAGACTTTATATCAGCAACAGTAAAAAGACAAAGATGGTCATTATTAATGATAAAGGGCTCAATTTGACAAAAAGATATGACCATCCTAAATATATATGTGCCCAATGTCAGAGCTTCTAGAGTCATAAAAGAAATACCACTAGACCTAAGAAGAGATTGACAGCAGTACAATAATAGTGGGAAACTTTAAAACCCCACTGATGACACAAAACAGATGACTGAGGCAGAAAATTCATAAAGAAACTCTAGACTTAAATTGGGTTCTAGATCAAATAGATCTGACAGACATTTACAAAACATTCTATTCAACAACAGAGAACATATGTTTTTTTTCATGCATACATGAAACATTTTCCAAAATAGATCACATGCTTGGCCATGAAACAAGTCAATAAATTAAAAAATAATAAAAATCATATCAAGTATTTTCTCAAACAACATTGGAATAAAAGTAGAAATTAATACCAACAGGAACTAGGAAAACTATACAAATACATGGAAACTGAACAACTTGCTCCTGAATGATCTTTTGGTAAACAATGAAATTAAGGCAGAATTCAAAAATTTTTTGAAATAAAGGAAAATAGAGACAACTTATCAAAAGTTTTGGGACACAGCAAAAGCACTGCCAAGAGGGAGGTTAATACTATTAAATGTCTATATCAAAAAGATCAAAAGGGCTCAAATTAATAACCTAATATCTCACTGCAAGGAAATGGAAAAACGAGAACAAACCAAACCCAAAGCTAGCGGAAGAAAGGAAATAACAAAGATCAGAGTTGAACTAAATAATACTAAGACCAAGACAAAATACAAAAAAAAAAAAGAAACAAAAAACCTGTTCTTTGAAATGATAAACAGAATTGACAGACCACTAGCTAGATTAACCAAGAGAAAAGAGAAGATTGATTCAAATAAGCACAATCAGAAATGATTGTAAAGTTGACTTTACAACTGATACCACAGAAATACAAAAGATCATCAGAGACTACTATAAGTATCTCTATGTGCACAAACTAGAAAACCTAGAGGAAAGGGGAAAATTCCTGGAAACATGCAACCTGCCAAGATCAAGCCAGGAAGAAATAGAAACCCTGAACAAACCAATAATGACTAATTAGGTTGAATCAGTAATTTAAAATTTCCCATAACAAAAAAGCCCAGGACCAAATGGATTCACAGCTAAATTTTATCAGATGTGCAAATAAGAATTGGTACCAATCTTACTGAAACTATTCCATAAAATTGAGGAGGAGGGATTTTTCTTTAACTCATTCAACAAAAACATTGTCACTCTGATACCGCATCAGACAAGGACACAACAAAGAAATAAAACTATAGGCCAATATCCCTGATTAGCATAGATCCAAAAATCCTCAATAACACTAGCTACCCAAATCCAACAACACATCAAAAAGATACTACATCACTATCAAGTAAACACTATAAACCACTCATTAAAGTAGTTTTGTTGAAATGAATGTAATTGGAGAATAGTTAAAAGGGGTAGGTAACATCAAGAGAGAGGTTTTTTTTTTTTTTTTTTTTTTTTCAGAGTAAGGGAGAGATAACATGTTTAAATGCTGATAGAAATAATCTAGTAGATAAAAAGTTGTCGACTAAGTGGACAGAGAATTGCTGGAAGTAAATTTCTGAAAAAGTAAAAGGGGATGAGACCTAGTACTAATGAGGAATGTTGACTGGGAACCTTGAAAGTCCATTTCAGCAATGAACAAAGGTCAAGATACATGAGTACATGTTTGGGAGACTTATGGGAATATTCTTTCGATTGCTATAGTTTTCTTAGGGCAGTGGTTCTAAGACCAGCAGACATCAGAATTATGTAGATGTCTTGTTAAGATACAGATTGCTAGGTCTCAACTCCATAGTTTCTAATTTACTATGCCTGGGAATGGGCCAAAGAATTTGCTTTTTTTAAAAGTTCCTAGGTGGTGCTGTCATTCCAGGAACTATATGCTGAGAACTGTCTTAGGGGCAATGGGAGCAAAGACCTCTGCCAAAGTTAAGACCGGGAAGATTGCTATATTGGATATTTGAAGAACTATCCAATCCAAATATTTATCCATTATATTTAGATGGAATATTCATCCAAAGGGGATGGTGAAAAGAAAAGGATGACTTCGTGACAGGACTAAGAACTTGAGTTTTGTGATCAGCAATTTAAAATAAAACCAGGCAACATGCTTCTGTCATTTGTTCCACAATATTTAGCTGCATCAATAGAGAATAGAGGCATGGAGTAGAAAGAGAATATTATGATTTAGTCAAGTGAAAGACATGAATTAATTGATAAGAAAGAAAAAAGAGGGCATTTTTATAGGGCATGATTACAACTTTTGACCAATAATTTAAACTGTTCAAGGAAAGGAGTGAGACATAGGTAAGAAGCCTGTGGCAGGGAGAAATAGAAGGATAGTACAAAAAATTAAAAGATGTCTGGAGACAGTGTACTAAGGGAATAAAGTGGGAAAGTTGTGGTTTGGTCACAGACTTAGAAGTCTGAAATTAAGATGGTAATATAGGGACACATACATTCACACATAGAATATTGGTTACCTATTGTTGTACAAACTGGCCATAGGGATGTTACTGCTTTCTCTAGTTTCCAGTAGATGACATACTTAAATGAATGAACATTTAAGTAGATAATTGGTGATCAAGATCATTGTGGAAGAAAGAGTCAAGAAACAGAGAGACAAGCGTGCTGACTCATGCCTGTGGTCCCGGCACTTTGGAAGGCAGAGGTGAGAGGTTGCTTGGGCCCAGGAGTTTGAGACCAGCCTGGGCAACATAGGGAGGTTCTATCTGTATGAAAAAAATATATATTTTTGAAAATTAACTAGCTCTAGTGGCAGACACCTGTGGTCCCAGATATTTGGGAAGCTGAAGTGGAAGGACTGCTGGAACCCAGGAGGTCGAGGCTGCAGTGAGCTATGCTTGCGCCACTGCACTCCAGCCTGGATGACAGAGTGAGACCTTTTCTAAAAAAAAAAAAAAAAGGAAGAAGTAAAAAAGGACAAGTGTATTGAAGTTATCATGTAGTTGGAAATTGAAATCACCAATAATTACAATAAAAGCTATATTACAGTGAGTTACAATAATTCAGGGACTAAAGTATTTATGAAATATTGAGAAATAAACTGAGGAATAGAAGATAATTACAAGAAGGGTAGTAAGGGATATGTTGAGATTACGTGAGATTTAAATCTGGATGTTTATAGAGAACAGAGAAAAAGTAAAACTATTCTGGAAGCAACAATAAAGAAAAAGAAGTACCTACTTCTATAAGGCCTACTTTTCACTTTCACATCTTAAACCATATATAAAATGGAAGGCATATATTTTTTAAAACTCTACAGCTTGACAGCACTGAATGAAAACATTTCTTAGGGAATGGCTACATTTCAGAGTAAGAAAACAAACAAAAATAAAAAAATTTAGATTTTAAAAAGCAGAGTGAAGAATTTCAGGAGGTAAGTAGGACTGGGAGGTGGGGGTGGGAAAGTATTGTATAGAGCTGTGTGAGGATTAGAATTTTAGGAGGACAGATTTGTCTAGAAGTCATGGGCTTCTTGTGGAGGCTGACATGAATGGCATGGAATCTGACAAAATTAGTATTCATAAACCCAACGCAGCCCAGTAGGTCAAATGTTCGAGGGAAAAAGGAAGAAACACAGCATTCTGGGAGTGCTATTTGATTACTCGTGATGGTCACATGAAAATCTGTAGAAAAGCGAATTTACCTGCTGTGGGCTCTTTATTTATTCCAGTGGAATTTTTTGAAAAAAAATATTGCCTGTTTTTGGATGGAAAGGGAGATACAAGACATGAGATGTCACTCTCATAAATATCTCCACATTCTTTCCCAGAACTGATTACACCCTCTTGATTCATTTTTCTTCCAGTTGGGGGATAATAGTGAAATTTTTTGCAGAATAGGTTTCATTCATTTCTTTTACATATGTTTCTTTATTTGGCATTTTTATTTATTTATTTTTATTATGCATTAAGTTCTAGGGTACATGTGTACAACATGCAGGTTACATATGTATACATGTGACATGTTGGTGTGCTGCACCCATTAACTCATCATTTACATTAGGTATATCTCCTAATGCTATCCCTCCCCCCTCCTGCCACCCCACGACAGGCCCCAGTGTGTGATGGTCCCCACCCTGTGTCCAAATGTTCTCATTGTTCAATTCCCACCTATGAGTGAGAACATGTGAAGTTTGGTGTTCTGTCCTTGTGATAGTCTGCTCAGAATGAAGGTTTGCAGCTTCATCTATGTCCCTACAAAGGACATGAACTCATTAAGGCTGCATAGTATTCCATGGTGTATATGTGCCACATTTTCTTAATCCAGTCTATCATTGATGGACATTTGGGTTGGTTCCAAGTCTTTGCTGTTGTGAGTAGTGCCGCAGTACAAAAAGGAGCTGGTATCATTCCTTCTGAAACTATTCTAATCAATAGAAAAAGAGGGAATATTCCCCAACTCATTTTATGGGGCCAGCAACATCCTGATACCAAAGCCTGGCAGAGACACAATGAAAAAAGAAAATTTTAGACTAATATCCCTGATGAACATCGATGCAAAAATCCTCAGTAAAATGCTGGCAAACCAAATCCAGCAGCACATCAAAAAGCTTATCCACCATGATTGAGTTGACTTCATCCCTGGGATGCAAGGCTGGTTCAACATATGCAAATCAAGAAACATAATCCATCATATAAGCAGAACCAAAGACAAAAACCACATTATTATCTCAATAGATGCAGAAAAGGCCTTTCACAAAATTCAACAACGCTTCATGCTAAAAACTCTCAATAATGAGAGTATTGATGGAATGTATGTAAAAATAATAAGAGCTATTTATGACAAACCCACAGCCAATATACTGAATGGGTAAGAACTGGAAGTATTCCCTTTGAAAACTGGAACAAGACAGGGATGCCCTCTCTCACCACTCCTATTCAACATAGTGTTGGAAGTTCTGGCCAGGGCAATCAGGCAGGAGAAAGAAATAAAGGGTATTCAATTAGGAAAAGAGGAAGTCAAATTGTCCCTGTTTGCAGATGACATGACTGTATATTTAGAAAACTCCATTGTCTCAGCCCAAAATCTCTTTAAGCTGATAAGCAACTTCAGCAAAGTCTCAGGATACGAAATCAATGTGCAAAAATCACAAGCATTCCTATACACCAATAACAGACAAACAGAGAGCCAAATCATGAGTGAACTCCTATTCACAATTGCTTCAAAGAGAATAAAACACCTAGGAATCCAACTTACAAGGGATGTGAAGGACCTCTTCAAGGAGAAGTACAAACCACTGCTCAATGAAATAAAAGAGGACACAAACAAATGGAAAAACATTCCATGCTCATGGATAGGAAGAATCAATATTGTGAAAATGGCCATACTGCCCAAGGTAATTTATAGATTCAATGCCATTCCCATCAAGCTACCAATCACTTTCTTCACAGAATTGGAAAAAACTGCTTTAAAGTTCATACAGAACCAAAAAAGAGCCTGCATTGCCAAGACAATCCTAAGCCAAAAAAGAGCCTGCATTGCCAAGACAATCCTAAGCCAAAAGAACAAAGCTGGAGGCATCACACTACCTGACTTCTAACTATACTACTAGGCTACAGTAGCCAAAACAGCATGGTACTGGTACCAAAACAGAGATATAGACCAATGGAACAGAACAGAGCCCTCAGAAATAATACCACACATCTATAACCATCTGATCTTTGACAAACCTGACAAAAACAAGAAATGGGGAAAGGATTCCCTATTTAATAAATGGTGCTGGGAAAACTGGCTAGCCATAAGTAGAAAGCTGAAACTGGATCCTTTCCTTACACCTTATACAAAAATTAATTCAAGATGGATTAAAGAATTAAATGTTAGACCTAAAACCATAAAAACCCTAGAAGAAAACCTAGGCAATACCATTCAGGACATAGTCTTGGGCAAGGACTTCATGTCTAAAACACCAAAAGCAATGGCAACAAAAGCCAAAATTGACAAATGGGATCTAATTAAACTAAAGAGCTTCTGCACAGCAAAAGAAACTACCATCAGAGTGAAGAGGCAACCTACAGAATGGGAGAAAATTTTTACAATCTACCCATCTGACAAAGGGCTAATATCCAGAATCTACAAAGAACTTAAACAAATTTACAAGAAAAAAATCAAACAACTCCATCAAAAAGTGGGCGAAGAATATGAACAGACAGTTCTCAAAAGAAGACATTTATGCAGCCAACAGACACATGAAAAAATGCTCATCATCACTGGCCATCAGAGAAATGCAAATCAAAACCACAATGAGATACCATCTCACACCAGTTAGAATGGCGATCATTAAAAACTCAGGAAACAACAGGTGCTGGAGCGGATGGGGAGAAATAGGAACACTTTTTTTTTTTTTTTTTTTTTTTCTTTTTCTTTTATTATTATTATTATTATTATTATACTTTAGGTTTTATGGTACATGTGCGCAATGTGCAGGTAAGTTACATATGTATACATGTGCCATGCTGGTGCGCTGCACCCACCAACTCGTCATCTAGCATTAGGTATATCTCCCAATGCTATCCCTCCCCCCTCCCCCCACCCCACAACAGTCCCCAGAGTGTGATGTTCCCCTTCCTGTGTCCATGTGTTCTCATTGTTCAATTCCCACCTATGAGTGAGAATATGCGGTGTTTGGTTTTTTGTTCTTGCGATAGTTTACTGAGAATGATGATTTCCAATTTCATCCATGTCCCTACAAAGGACGTGAACTCATCATTTTTTATGGCTGCATAGTATTCCATGGTGTATATGTGCCACATTTTCTTAATCCAGTCTATCATTGTTGGACATTTGGGTTGGTTCCAAGTCTTTGCTATTGTGAATAATGCCGCAATAAACATACGTGTGCATGTGTCTTTATAGCAGCATGATTTATAGTCCTTTGGGTATATACCCAGTAATGGGATGGCTGGGTCGAATGGAATTTCTAGTTCTAGATCCCTGAGGAATCGCCACACTGACTTCCACAAGGGTTGAACTAGTTTACAGTCCCACCAACAGTGTAAAAGTGTTCCTATTTCTCCACATCCTCTCCAGCACCTGTTGTTTCCTGACTTTTTAATGATTGCCATTCTAACTGGTGTGAGATGGTATCTCATTGTGGTTTTGATTTGCATTTCTCTGATGGCCAGTGATGGTGAGCATTTTTTCATGTGTTTTTTGGCTGCATAAATGTCTTCTTTTGAGAAGTGTCTGTTCATGTCCTTCGCCCACTTTTTGATGGGGTTGTTTTTTTCTTGTAAATTTGTTGGAGTTCATTGTAGATTCTGGATATTAGCCCCTAATAGGAACACTTTTACACTGCTGGTGGGACTGTAAACTAGTTCAACCATTGTGGAAGACAGTGTGGCGATTCCTCAAGGATCTAGAACTAGAAATGCCATTTGACCCAGCCATCCCATTACTGGGTATATACCCAAAGGATTAGAAATCTTTTACATATGCTTCAATGGGTGGGGGATGTGCAATGGTGAACTGTAGCTAGCCAGTCAGTCATGGAAATCTCCATCGTACTTATTTTCTAATGTTTGTGACTGAGAGTTTGTCCTTCTTTTGTTGCTTTACTACTAATGTACTTAATTTCTTCGTCTATTTTAAAGCATTTGTGGGATTTATACTATATTATAATCCACATATTTCTAGAATTGTTTTCTTAAAATTCACTTTTTGAATTATCAATTTTTCTTAATGATCAGCTTGACAATTCAAATACTTATGCAAATGTGCACATATACATGCACACAGAGTATTGGTTACTCACCTATTGTCATACAAACTGACCATAGGGATGTTACTGCTTTCTCTGGTTTCTAATAGGTGAGATACTTCAGAAACCTCTATTTGCTCTTTCAGCTCTTCAAACCCTTATTGAATCCTTCTTTTTGAACTTAATATCATTTTTATTTTCCTGACTGAAACTGCGTATTTTTAAAAGAAGTTGATTGTGCTAAAACATTTATAAAGTAAAACACCAGTACCTTTATATCTCCCCCACCAATAGAGAAAATTTACAACCATTTTAAACATTTAAGGTAAGTATACGTTTTGAGATTTGAGAGGTGGGCCAAAATAATTACTGCCCATTTCTTCAAAGTAAAGAAAATTTCACTTGGTGAAAATTGCCTTCATTGATTTTCATCATTATTGAAATCCTTATTCAAAATAACAACCAGTGGTTAAGAGTTACACAGATATCCACTGAATATTACAGAACTAGTAGGCAGGTATATGAAATAAGAATGAGGTGAATGGGAATAAGGTGAAAGACAAGCTTTTTAACTCTCCAGTAGAAATCTTTTTATTTTTCTTGGCAAAAACTTTCATAATGCATAAAACTAATCTTCTCTACCATTACCTAGACTATTTTAGATGTCCTAATGAGTAATTATATTGGAGAAAATACTTCGGAATTGATTGAATTAGAAAGAAAATGAATCACAATGTCAATTATTGACTAGAAAGAGTGAATGTCATTTTTGACAATTTTGATAATTTAATTCTGTAATTTTCCAAGATGCATTATATTTCTCCATATTCTTTGGGTTTGTAGGAGATTATTATCCTTTGTTAATATGGACGCCATTAAGTCTCCTTTTAACATTAGTAGAAAGTGAACTGTTTGAAGTTCATAAAAATTGTGTTTCACTCTCATAACTAACTAGAATATTAAGAAGATATTTTAGAAACTATATCTCTAGTACTTAACCAAATGCAAAAATTCAAGGCAAATATATTTTTTAATCTTCATTTGTACTTGTATAACAATTTATAAATTAGAGTTCTGAATTTCTAGATAAGAAATATCTTTACAATAAATACCAGTAAATTTGTTTTTAATGGGTAAAGTTTAATAAGTAACATCACAAAAACTAAAGACAGTTTGCTATCAAAATATCTTGGCCCAAGAAATTGAACTTCTTACTTTTTCTTTTTAGCATTTGACTTTGTAAATACTTAAATTGGTCCCTAGGAGCAATACTGCAGTTGATCACAAATCATTTTTCTATTTTTTGTTTTATATTCATCATCTGTAACTATGTATTTTTCCTATTACTGAAATGTATGCCAAAAATACATGGTTTGTGGTTAATTCCTGTCTAAGCATTATAATGTGGCATGTAATAATAACGTAGAGCTAGGAAACAAAATTTTCCCTCCCTGTTACCTACTAACTATTTACCTTGAACAAGTATGAATGGTTTGGCATTTTCCCATGGTAATGAGTGAGATTTTACTGTAATAATTCATATGAGAGCTGGTTGTTTCACAGAGCCTGGCACCCCTACTCTCTCTTGATTCTTTCCTCTTACCCTCTAATGCCTACTCCCTTTCTTTCCCACTATGATTGAAAACTTCCTGAGATCCACCAGAAGCAGATTCTGGAATTATGCTTCTTGTACAGCCTGCAGAACTATGAGTCAAATAAACTTATTTTCTTTATAAATTACCTAGCCTCAGGTGTTCCTTCATACTAATGCAAAATAGACTAAGACACATATTAAGGCTAGGTAGTGATAAATGTGGACCAAAAGAGATGACAGGTGAATTGTGACTTTTAATATTTGTCTCTGTTTACTTAAACCTAAAAAAAGTTATATGAAATTTTTTGTTGTATCTTTTTTAAACTGGAATTTTCTAATTTAAGCAAAATTTAAGTATGTTTATAAGAATTAAATGCATTTTTTAGTTTTTTACAGAGATAAACTGTTAAAGAATATTTTTCTTTTAATCATGCAGAATTATATATTGTTCTTTCTTGATAATTGTGTGATCAACTCATTAAATTGTACAGCTGAGAAGAATGAGTGCTAATTATGTTTACAATAAAATAATAATATGTCAATAAAATATACTATGCGTTAATGAAAATTAAGAACATTAATAAGGGTCTATGCTATGCTTGTTATGGCAAGTCCTGTTCATTTGGACCAACATTTTAATTTTCACCTGTAATCTAGTGAGAAAGATATTTTAATGTAAATTTAGATTGATACTGAAAAGGAATGAGAGAATATTGTATTTCTTATATTTAGGAATAATTACTGCTGGATTTATATATTTTAATGAAGAAAAATATTGATTAAAAACAATTGGCCAAATGTTTCTACATATTATTGTCTAAGGAATAATTTACATTTTCCTAGTTTAAATATCTTTGAAAGCTAAGATATTTTTGTATGTACACTGTTAATATTTTGCAAACAACTGTTTGCAAACCTTACAAATACTAGATTCCAATCAAAATCTCAGTGGGAGCTTTCCTCAGAAGTTGACAAGCTGATTCAAAAATTAATAAAGAAATGTGAAAGACCTAGAAAAGGCAAAATAATTTCAAAAAAAGAAGAGTAAAACTGAAGGATTTACCCTGCTTGCAAAGATGTATATAGTTTCATTTAAAAAATCTCTTTTTGTACAATTTAATATAGCTTAATTGTTTTCTCTGTAAAAGACTCCTGCT
This sequence comes from Pongo abelii, assembly GCF_028885655.2. NCBI lineage: Eukaryota > Metazoa > Chordata > Mammalia > Primates > Hominidae > Pongo > Pongo abelii. The sequence goes on from NC_071996.2 coordinate 88,708,370, forward strand.
TTCTTTGTTAGGTTGATTATTAGATACTGTTGTTATTGTGCATGGTATTTTATTTTCCATTATGTTTGCTGTTACTGGTATAGCATAATGCCATTACTAATAATTTTTAGTAAATTACTCATGTAGAGTAATACTATTCATTTTTCACAGATTTAAGAACTTTGCTGAACCTTCTCACTTGTTCTAATGTGCTATTGATTTATTTTAGTGTCGTACAATTATGATTATTGTATATTATATATTTATCTGAAAACATACCCCCAAATATACAAAGTGATAACTTTGGGTAAATTACATGGAGAAATGTATAAGTCAACATAAATAGTTGGATATTTTAACATGCTACTCTCAGAAACTGTTAAACCAAGCAGACAAAAGATAGTTACAGGAAAAATAATAATAACAACATTTATTATGTAGCATTTATACCAGATACTGTTCTAAGCAATTTGCTTATATTAATTTATTTAAATTGCATAGGACACATATGAGGTAGGTTTATTAGTCTGTTCTCACATGGCTATAAAGACATACCCGAAACTGAGTAATTTATAAAGGAAAGAGGCTTAATTGAATCACAGTTCTGCAGGGCTAGGGAGGCCTCAGGAAACTTACAATCATGGCAGAAGGTGAGAGAGAAGCAAAGGCAGGTCTTACCTGGTGGCAGGCGACAGAGAGCAAATGAGTGAAGGGGAAACAGCCCCTTTTAAAACCATCAGATCTCACGAGAACCCATTCATTATCACGAGAACAGCATGGAGGAAACTGCCCCCTTGATCCAATCACCTCCCATCAGATCCCTCCCTCCACACATGGGGATTATGGGGATTACAATTCAAGATGAGATGTGGGTGGGGACAAGAGCCAAACCCATATCAGCAGGTAATATTATTACTTCTGTTTTAAAGATAAGAAATATGTAATGCAGAGATAACATAATTTCATATAATATGCCCAAATATCAGCTCTTGAGTGTTAGAGCTGTGATTTAAACCCTGAGGTTAGCCCCAGTTTCCATGGTCTTTGCCTATTTTTTCTTATGAATTTTAGTAACAAAAGCATAAGGTTTAAACTTATAATTTACACCTCACAAGTGGAATACATACATTCTGAGGCATAATAAGAGAGTCCCAAAATTCATTCAATCATTTATTCCACTAAAGAAGCCTCAATGCACACACACAAAAAAATTAAAATCAAACAGACTGTATTCTATGACCAGAAGGATTAAAATTAGAACTCACTAGCAAAAAGGAAAATGGGCCAGGTGTGGTAGCTCACACCTGTAATCCCAGCACTTTGGGGTCCAAGTTGGGAGGATGGTTTCAGTCCAGGAGTTAGAGATCAGCCTGGGCAAAATGTGAGACCCTGTCTTTACAAAAAAAAAAAAAAAGAAAAAAAATCAAAAAATTTGCCAGGCATGGTGGCATGTGCCTGTGGTCTCAGCTCCATACATGGGAGGCTAAGGTGGGAGGTTTGCTTGAGCCCAGAAGATTGAGGCTGTGCAGTGAGCTGTGTTCATGCCACTGCTCTCCAGCCTGGGTGACAAGACCCTATCTCAAAAAAAAGAAGAGAAGAAAAATGTGTCTATAAAATAAAAATAAATGTAATAGCTGCATATCCAAGGCACCATGCTTACATATATACATCTAACTACTTTTAAAATAACTTTCAAAAATATTAATATTTTATTGTTACATTTACCACTTACTCTTGCCATCCCATATGTATCTGTAAATTCCATATGCTAAATTAATAACTTGGAATAAATAATCCAACATAATTGCCTAACTTATATACTGCTGTTCAATGAATTACCCCAAGACTTAGCTGCTGAACAAGAAACATTTATAATCTCATAGTGCCTGTAAGTCAAGAATCTGGGAGCAGTTAGGTAGATTTTTCTACTTGAGTCTCTCATAAGACTGAATGAAAGCATAGACCAGTGTTGCAGTCATCCTACAGCTCAAATTGGAATGGATTAGCTTCCAAATTCACTTGCTGGTTGTTGGAAAGCCTCAGAAGATTAACTTGTAGACTCATTCACAAGGACCTCTCTTCATAGGGCTTCCTCGAGTTATAGAAGATGAGTGACCACAGCAGAAACTTTCTCATAACTTAATCTCAGAATGACATTCCATCACCTCTGTCTTATTCTGTTCATTAGAAGTAAGTCAGTATTTTCAGTCTTCATACAAAGTGAGGGTATTACACAAAGGTGTGAACACCAAGAGGCAAAGAATATTAGGGGCCATCATAAAGATACCTATCACAACAGTACTCAGTCTGGTTTCCAACAGTTTATGTCTCACTCAAATGCAAAATACACAAGTCCCCAAAAAGTTTTATTCCATCACTGCATCAGCAAGTATCATCATCTCAATCAAGCCCATTTATGAATGAAGCTTTGCAGGTAGTTTCTTGAGTACAGCGCCTCAAGTATAGTTTCTCTCAATCTGTAGAACAAGAAAACTCAAAATTCAGGTTGTTTTCTTTCAATGTACAGAGCATGCAATGGCGAGACAGGCATAGGATAACTGCTATAGGCATTTCCATTTTAAAAGGGGGACATGATAGGCAGAAAGTATCACTTACCCATAATAATTCTAAAATCTATCTAAAGGTTGGAAGCTGCTTGATTGAGTCTCAAGGACCAACAATAATTCTACCCTTTTGGTTCCACCCTATGAATCTTCTTCCTTTTTCACGAAAGGTAGCACTCTTTTTGGAGGTAGGAAGACGTTATTAACCTGATTTGGCAAGTAGAATTTTGGAGGTCCAAAGGCCTCTCTTCGGCTAATGCGTTCTTAATTTTAGCATCATTTGCAGTCTGGAGAGGCTGAGGTATTTTTTTTACCCCCCATAGAGGCAGGGTCTCACTCTGTTGCCCAAGCTGGGGTGCAGTGGCACAATCATAGTTTACTGCAGTTTTGAATTCAGGGGCTCAAGTGATCCTCCTGATTTGGCCTCCTAAAGTACTGGGATTACAGTCATGAGCTACTCCTCCTGGCTGAAGCTGAGGATTTTCAAACCGTCATTTTCTGGTTCTTTAAAACAAGCTTTATTTGGATTTATCTGTTTTCTCATGCATTTCACTATTAGCAGCATGAAGAACCTAGGCAGCATCTTCAAAACTTTTCTTAGACATCTCCTTAGGGAGATTACTCAGTCCATTGGGCAAATGTTTCATTTTCTACACAACTCAGTTTAGTATCACTGATCTTTCTATCACTAAATAGCAAAGATCCTCCTTGTTCTAGTTTTCAAAGAGATTTTCTTCACCTTCCTGTAGGCTGTCACCCACAGTACACTCAAAGTCCAAAATTCCACAAACGGAACGTTCAAGGCACTTTAAGTTTTCACTAACACTCTTCTCAAAGTACATACTGCACAATTTCAAAGCCACTCTCACATTTCAGATTTGTATAATGGCAATGCTCACATTTAGGCACCAAAATCTGTATTAATAATCTATTTCTGCTTGATAAATTACCCCATATCTTAGTGATAAAAAATACAAACATTTATTATGACACAGTTTCTGTGGGTCGGGAAGTCAGAAGCAGCTTTGCTGGGTATTTCTGCCTAATGTTTTGTCATGTGTCTGGAATCAAGGTGTCAGCTGAAATGGCAATCATCTCAATTTTAACTACGGTAGGGTCTACTTCCAAGCTTATTCTCATGGCCCTGGCACCCCTCAGAAGTTCTGCTTCTAGGACAGTTATGTGAATTGCCTCATAACATGCCAGCTACTGCATGACATGCCAGCTCTTCTCCTTCACACTGGGTAATCCAAGACAGAGCAAGAAAGAGTGCCAAAGACAAAGCTACAGTCTTTTTATAACCTAATGTCAGAGGTGACATTTCTTTATTTCTGCCATATTTTATTCACTGCAAGTGAATCAGTAAGTCCAGTGCATATTCCAGGGTAAACTATTACAAAAAAGCTAATAAGAGCAAAGATTACTGGTGTTGGAAGCCATGCAAGTGGAAGTTCATCTTCAAGGCTGTGCATTGTAGCAGTTTTGTGTAAATATATACAAACTAGTTTGGAAGTGTCTGTAATATTGAGTTAATATGGTCTGCTATTTCAAGGTTGTGTTTTTTTAAAATATATATATATATTCTATATCTTAAAATGGAAACCACAAACAAGTGAAGTCTGAAAGAGAATAAAACAGACACTGAGGGAACCAGGATTCATAGCTGTATAATCACTCACACACTTTGAGTGGGAAATCCAAAGGGAAGAGATGGTATTATCTGAACCTAGAAGAGGGAACATCCTGCAGCAGCTACTTAGAACATTGATGAGGAGGTACGGTTTGAATGTGCTCAAAGGGCAGAAGAGAAGTGGACACAGCTTGGTGCTTCTGAAACTCTTGACTTCTAAGTGCATATTTCTGGGCTGTTATTTATATCCCAGAAGCAGTGACACATGTCTGCTGCTGGATTCTGGACATAGCTCTCCTGACCAGACAGAGGTCACCAGACCAAAGAGATGGGAGTTTTTCTTACTTCTAGCCATCTAATCATCCAGTCTTCCACCAGTGACTACCACTAGGAGAGATGACTCTTCACTAGCAAGAAAGTTGGCTAGAAGACTAAAGGTAAGTGCCTCCTAACAGAACATTTTAATGCTTTTAGGTTACTACAGACCTGACCACATAGAAAGTTCTGTGAAATCTTTAAAATGTCATACATATTCATTTTCCGATTGACATTAAGAACCTTGATTCAAACAGGTTCCCAAGAAGCAGGTGCTGAAAAAGAGTTGGGATACAAGATATTTACTAGGGGTGAACATCTGTAAAGGGAAGAGAGAAGAAAAAAAAATTGAGTAGATCAATGATTCTCAAACTTCAGCATCTATCAGAATCACCTAGAGAATTCGTTAAAACAGAAATTGCTGATACCCACTCCCAAAATATCTGATTCAGTAGCCTGGGATAAGCTCAATAATTTGCATATTTAAAAGTATCCTAGATGTTGTTGATGCTGCCAGTACAGGCTTTGTGTAGAGCAAGACTCAAACTGTAATGCAGGATTAAGAAAGTATTGGTCAACTTGGCAGGGAGCTCTCAGGAGAGCACTGCTCATCAGACAATATCCTGTTGGGCCAAAAGTATCAAGTTCTTCTGTTATATCTTCATCTCTCTCAGTCACTGGACTCTGGTGGCCCTGTGAATGGCATTAAGTTGGATGAAGCCAGCTCTCTGCAGCTGAGACCAGTTCTGAAGAAGTTAAAAGCTGAAGACTGCCTGCTCACCTCCCCCGCTGCTGTTGCATAGTAAGGCCTTCCCTGACGAGGAGAATCTGGGGTACATCTCCATGTTTACCAAGAAGGTTGAAGTAGTTTCTTTACATAGACTGCTATGAATTTTAAAAAATCAATTAAATTAATGTGGCACCCAATATTCAAATAAAATACAATATACAGAATTACCATTCCCTACAAAATTATAAAACACAATGGAAAGAAAAATGTGCATATAAAACAAATGTGATATCTCTATGTTTTCATATTGTTCTGAAATAATTATGCAATAAATGTATAAAACAAAGCTATTTTACAAAAATAATGCAGGATGCAATTAAGGATGTTAGAGCTCTTCTGAAGGATAAAGATGTAAAGTTCAGGTACAATGGGAAAAATTTATGATTCAGTTATGCAAAATACTCACTTTCTTGGTTGCAAACATAAACTACATTCAAGCCAAGGTTTGATCTAATTATGAATTTATACTGGGAACAAAATATAAATTTGTGGCTAAATTATAATTTATTTTAATGTTAATATTAAAATATATTTAAATACTCGTACCCTCAGATAAATTTCTGAAATATACATATATAAAGCATTTAAACTTTATTTATATATTATTATTATATTTATGCTGCAATTTATATGCATATGTTTTAATGCTTTAAAGCTAATTATATGTGTGTGTGTTTATATATATATACACATATATAATCTCCTTAACCACAAAAATTTTTTCATTCAAATGATAACTAGCAGGAGGTTTTTATTTTGAGAAATGAATCAGTAATTTACTACATAAAAATGATCTCTTCTATTTTAAAATATAATCCTGTTAATAGAATGAATTAACTTTTTCCTTCATTTTGCAAATCCCAATATTGCTGAGTATACAACTTAGGTGCTATTTCACTGGCCATCCTCAGCTAGCGTTCCTGAGTCCATGACTTAGTAATAAGTTGCTTCAAAAATTGCAGCATAAATGGCCAGATTAAAAGATATAAAGCTTAAAATAATCATAAAACTGTCTGAAACATATTCTATCCTTCATGATGTACACTTTGAAAATGATTCTTTGTATGTTAATTCTTTAAAAATTTGGAGCAAATATTCACTTAAAAAATGACACATTTTAAACAAAAGCTAATAAATAGAGTTGCCAATCCCACAAAAATTCTTATGTACTTTATATTGCAGCATTGAATTAAGCAGTTCAATTGTTATGAATATTTGGATATTATATAATATATTATTATATTATATGTGTATTTAAAGCTTCAGAATATATTAATATGGCAATATTGTTTTAGGATTAATATTATTCCAGTCATTTTTACAAGATAATTTAAGTTATATTAATATATGTATATGTAAATTTAAGTGTATGTGTGCTTTTTAATGTATAAGTCTATCTAGTCACATATGGATGGTTTGACTGTGATGTAAGAGTGAGTGGTTATGGGAATGAGAGGAAATGGGGGTGTGTATAATTGGGGCTGGATCAGTGTTTAAGTAGACAATATATTTATATTCAGTGGTGTCTCCTATACCTATAATTACCTAATATGTCTCTATGTGTGGGGAAACATGCATGTAAGCACATTTATCAAAATCTCTAACATTAATATTTTGTTTTAAATTGTATTTAACAGGTGTAGTGACAAGTTTTATAATTACTGGGCCTGTGCATGTTTATTTAAAATCCTCAGGGATTTAAAGAAAATTTGTCAGATTTAATACATGTAAAGATTTCAAACATTAAGAAGCTGACTGCATTTGGAAATAGATATTTCAAATGATCCAGAGAAATAGACTAAATTTTCAGTTGTAGTTTGAAATGTCTTATGGAATTGACAAAATAAGTTTGTAAACATTGCTAGATGTTTAGGAAAACTTACTCATCAAAATGAAAATTTATTGATTACTAAAGAAATCATAAATGAAAGTATTTAGTGGTAACATATTACTATATAATTGAATATATTTGATTGTAAGTTGTGTGGGAACTTCAAAGGAAAGCAGGTTTTAAAATTTCTAAACTGAAAAAATAGAGCAAAAGAAAATATTAGCAATCATAGATTTGTTTTTTAACAAACACAGAGGGCATGCCTCCCTCATAACAAAATCCAAAATAACAAATATGTACAAGGTCTGCCAAAATCCTCAACCACATGTGTGATGATGAAAGGTAATTTCTCTGTCTATAAATGATTTCTTTCTGATTACAGGCCCTCTCCAACCTGTTTACAGAGTAGAAAGTAAAAGAAAATCAACAGAAAAACTAGATTTAGTGCGTATAATAAATGATTTCAAGAATCTCTTAAGAAAATGTTGTCTCTCTAGATAAAAATGCCTAGCCTATCACACTACTCAGAATTTATCTGTAATGATAATAAGTGTACAGAAGCCTGGCTATGAGATCTCTTGTTGAGAAGAGAAGAGGGTTCTATTTCTGGTTCCCTGGTCACTCTTTGCCAAATAGCTTTTGCAGGCAAAGTCTCTGCCAAGGTAACAAATAATCTTCTCTTTGTGTCTTTAGCATGGCTCAGTATTAGTCCTTGTCATGCTCAATTTTCCTTCGATCCTGTGTGGCAGAGTACACTTCTCTGCTTCTCTGTCAGATCTTCCTTCTGGCATCTGCTTTTAGGAATCTTGCTAGCTTAGGGTCCACAATTACCCAACTGGCTATAAACTAACTTTCTCCATATCACATGGTAAATACGGGAGTCTCCGTTATAAAAAATGCTACAATGATGACCTCAGCATATATGTTGTTTATTTCTATGCAGCAGGCTGAGATCCATTAGCTTATAAGCCCTTCAGAGCCAAATACAAAATTTTCCATATCCAATTGTTTTAAATATAGCCTACATTTTTAGCCATTTATAGCTTGTTTGCTTTGTGAAATTGCACTCAACAACTCTTAGCCATAGGTCAGGTAATCCTTGGATCTATAAAGCCCTCAAACTGCTGCTGCCCTTCAGAGCTCTCTGAACTAGAGACTCCCTGCTGTATTGCTGAGCTAGGTCACCTACACTAACAAAATTCTGCATGTAAAATTCAGAATTTAAAATATTTGTTTAAAGGCATATTGATGTTTGACCAATTACATTATTTTTTCTTTTTTTTCTTTTTTCTTTCCTTCAATTATAGGAAGGAGAAGGAGGAGGAGGAGGAAGAAGAGGAAGAGGAGGAGGAGGAAGAGGAGGAGGGGAAGAAGAAGAAGAGGAAGAGGAAGAGAAGAAGAGGAAGAAGACAGAGAAGGTGAAGAAGGAGAAGGAGAAGGAGAAGGAGAAGGAGAAGGAGAAGGAGAAGGAGAAGGAGAAGGAGAAGAAGAAGAAGAAGAAGAAGAAGAAGAAGAAGAAGAAGAAGAAGAAGAAGAAGAAGAAAGAAGAAGAAGAAGAAGAAGAAGAAGAAGAAGAAGAAGAAGAAGAAGAAGAAGAAGAAGAAGAAGAAGAAGAAGAAGAAGAAGAAGAAGAAGAAGAAGAAGAAGAAAAGGGAGGGGGAGGGGAGGGGGAGAAGAAAGAGAAGGAGAAGAGGAAGAGGAGGAGGAGGAAAAGGAGGAGGAGGAAGAAGAGGGTGGGAGGGAGGGGGAGAGGGAGAGGAAGAGAGAGAGGGAGAGGAAGAAGGAGAAGGAGGAGAACAGGAAGAGGACATTATTCCATGTTTATTATACAGCAGGTATTTTCCTAAGCATTTACATATATTAATTCTCACCAAAAACCCCACAAAGCTTTTGCTGAAGGTACTAGCATTATTTTCACTTAAAGATGAAAAAAAAAATGAATTACAGGGACATTAAGTAATTTTCCAAAGGCCATAGAGGCAAGATGCAAACTCAGGCATACTTATCTTAGATTATTATACCTGCTTTCACTGAATTTCACTTTTCTGGGCCCTTAATTTGTATTAAAGTTATTTCAAGACCAAAAAACCTCCCTCAACACACTTTTTTTTTTTGAGGCAGGGTCTCACTCTGTTATCCTGGCCATAGTGCAGTGGCTCCAGCAGCTCACTACAGCCTCAACCTGCTGGGCTCAAGTGATCCTTCTTTTGAGTAGCTGGGACCACAGGTACATGTATCACACCTGGATAATTTTTTACTTTTTGTAGAGACAAGTTTCAAACTCCTGGGCTCAAGTAATCCTCCTGCATTGGCCTCCCAAAGTGTTGGGATTACTGGTGTGAGCCACTGTGCCCTCCATTTACTTTTATTTTTAAAAAGTCTTCCAGGCCCGGTGTGGTGGCTCACTCCTGTAACCTCAGAACTTTGGGAAGCTGAGGCGGGCAGATCACCTGAGGTCGGCAGTCTGAGATCAGCCTGACCAACATGGAGAAACCCCGTCTCTACTAAAAATACAAAATTAGCCGGGTGTGGTGGCACGCGCCTGTAATCCCAGCCACTCGGGAGGCTGAGGCAGGAGAATGGCTTGAACCTGGGAGGAGGAGGTTGTGAGGAGCAGAGATCGCACCATTGCACTCCAGCTTGGGCAACAAGAGTGAAACTTCGTCTCAAAAAAAAAAAAAAAAGTCTTCCAAAGTTAGTCCTTGTAATATAGCCTTAGATAGATAAGAGAAATGTAATAGTTTTTCTGCTGTTATCCATAATATATATACTTACATATGCTCTAGACAGCTATTGACAGAGATATATAGATAAATAATAGATGAATAGATAGATAGATAGATAGATAGATAGATAGATAGATAGATAGATAGATAGATAGATTAGATAGATAGAAACAGGTAGAGACAATGGTAATGGTCTTTTTTCTTCCATCTTTGTCCCTCTATAGTTCATACTTCAAAGAGCAGCCAGTGTAATCTTTCAAAATAAAATCAGGTCATTGCTTGGTTTAAAATACCTCGTAATTTCCCATCTTACTCTGAGTAAATTCCAAAGTTCTCATTGTGTCTCACAAGGCTGTATGTGTTCTTGCCCGTCTATCTCTATATCTCCTATCAGTCATCTCTTTCCTTGTTCTTTCCACCAAACTGGCCTTGCTGTTTCTGGAACATATTAAAAATGCATTGAAATGTAATGGATACTCCAAACTCCTTCTATCAAATACACTGTCTGCCTCTTCATGGGACTTTTTCCTCATTTACTTCATGTCTCTGCTCCAAAGTTGCTTTGTCAAAGAGATCCCTTTGGACCATTCTGTATAGAATGCACTTCTTTCCACTATCACTCTCTAGCTGTTATTTTGCCATCATCTTCTTTAAAACATTTATATTCTTCCAGAATGCAACCTCAATAAAACCAAGAACTCTGTTTATTTGGTGTACTATTGTATCCCCAGTGTTTTAAATGGTGATTGTAAAGCATTAGGCACTCGGTACCTATTTCTCATGTAAATAACACATTTATAGAAAACATTGAAGAGGTATTAACAACCTAGGTGACACGTTTTATGTTAAGTGTTTCAAATGTATGATACATAATCATGACAAGAATCCCATGTCATAAAGAGAAACTGCTAGCTTTAAGTGGCAAAGATAGGATTTAACCTTGGGTAGTCTGATTTCAGAGACTATGCAATTAATCCCAATACCAAACTATCAAAGCATGAGAAATGTGCTTTAGTGTTTAAAGTAAAACGTTACTATCTCTTCTCTGAGGTTTTGACATTTTTCATTCTTTCACATAAAAAGAGCAATGCAATTTACCTTTACTTTTACCCTGGCTGAGAGACAGCTGAAAGTTTTGTTTGTTCTCTGATTGCTAATTTTATCAATACCTTGGAATATATGCCTTCTCTGACATGTTAAAGCTTGCTATTCCACATATCTTTTCCCTGAAAACAGTATGATGAATTAAAAATTATAACTTATTAGGATCTCAGACCTGTCAATCTTGTATTTTGCCTTTATTTATGATTTGCATTGCTATTCACTATACTCTATGGAATTCCAGGCTCAGATTTTTCTTCCTTAGTATTTTTATGGTATATTCATGCATATTGCACTTAATTTTGTGCTTTTTGAACATTTTTCTACTTTACAATGTAATTTTAATTCTAATTTTATAAGACATGTTTCTATTGCTTTTCATTTCATGTATAAACTCTAGTTTCCAGGAAGAAAATGCAAAAGAATATTCATTAGCTGGGCTGTATTCAGAAACCAACAGTATAATTTGGTCATAAAGTCCTGAGCTAATATTGTACTGCTTTCTCTTTGAGAGACTGAATATACAAACAGACAATAGTCACACCATATATAAAAAGAGAACTCTGACTCTTATCCTGTAGCAACCAGTTTAGGAAGTGGAACAACAATCCCAGTAGCCACTGGCCCAAAGAAGCCAAGACATGATCAATAACTGACATCATCTCCAATTTTTGCTCCTACTTCCAACTTAGACCCAATGAGAGAAAGCCAAATATGCCTCCATAACTAATCATAGAGCATGCCCTTGATTGTAGTTAGCCTGCCTACAGCTTTTCCATGGCAACAGACTCCAGTCAGAGCATACTTGCAGCCTTCCTTTTTTTCCATATAAAACTTAGCCACTTGTCTGCCTGCCTCTGAGTCTCTGCCAAACACAAGGCATGGTGTCTCACTCCATTGCTATATGGGAAGCTCTGAATCAATAGCCTTTGCTTGTTCTCATTTAGGTGGATTTCGTTTATTTCTAAAGTTCCTTTATTAGTACACTGATAATTTAATTTTAATTACTTTTAGATTATACATCCAGAATGTATTAAAAATGTGGACTTTCATTTATACATTGTATTGGACTTTCATTCATACATTGTATTTTTGATAGTTTAAATATAGAGGAAGTGTAGTCAAGGATGCAGCCCCCCAGTCCTGAGCCAGGCATGCTCATGTGCTTTTCAGCATTCCTAGCACAGGTGCCTCCATTCAGAGGCCTCATTATGAGGGGACTGACGCTGGATATATTTTAGGTGCCTCTGCTGAAACCTTATCAGGGAACCTTGACTAAGATATTTTCTCCACTCTGACTTAATAGTTTCCACTCCTGGCACATTCCCCTCACCTTCCTCCTGGCTACCTGGGTCTATAAAAAGACAGGTTTTTGTTGTTGTTTTCAGGATTATCAGCCATGAGATTATTCCTCTACCAGCCCTGCATGTTATCTGACCGACCCTTACCCAACGCCATTTTGTAGAAGAAAATGGAACACTGGGAGCTGGCACTTTTTTTTTCTCTTTGCCCCTCACCTTCACTGTTGAAGTATTACGGGCTGAATTGCATCTCCTCCCTCACCAATTTATATGTTGAAGTCCTAACTACGTTTCTGTTGTTTAAGCCACTCAGTCTGTGGTGCTTTGTTATGACAGACCAAGCAAATGAATACATGTGGTAAGTGAATAAAGGTTTGATTGTGACTTTTGGTTTGGCTCACCGTAATTACCACCTCAACACCTGGCAGCTAGACTGCTTTTGTCTTAATCGTGTAAATGGTATCTTTGGAAGAGCATTTTTTGTGAAGTCATAATTTATGTTTTTACTTTTATATTTCAGGTTTTATTTAGCCTATCTAAAATTTTTTTGCAAGATCACAAATTCTTCCTTTTTCTTTTAGAAACTTTATAGTTCCTAGTTGCACATTTAGGAAAAATTTTCATTTCAAGTTAAATGTGTGCATTGTGTGAGAGAGGGAGAATGCCAATTTTTTTTTTTTTTTTTTTGTAAGACAGGATGTCACTCTTGCTCAGACTGGAATACAGTGGTGGCATATGGCTTACTGCAGCCTCGAGCTCCCAGGCTCAGGTGATCCTTCCATCCCAGCCTCCTATGTAGCTGGGACTACAGGTAGACCTCCCCTACGCCCAGCTAATATTTGTATGTTTTGTAGAGACAGGGTTTCACCCTGTTGCCTAGGCTGGTCTTGAATTCCTGGGCTTAAGCAATCTGCCGGCCTCTCAAAGTGCTGGGATTGCAGGCATGAGTCACTGTGCCCAACCCTCAATCTTTATCCATGCAAATTAAATTGAATAACTTTGGTACCTTTGTCAAAAATAAATTAACTTTACATGAGCAGACGTATTTCTGTATGCTTCATTCTATTACATTGATCTACACATCTGCCTTTTTGCTAACAACAAATAGTTTTAATTTTTGTAGATTTATTCTTGAAATCAGGCAGAATGATGCCTTCAACTTTTTCTTCTTATTTAGTATCATTTTCAGAATCAACTAATCAATTTGTGTAAGTGGAATTATATTTCCTATATAGTTCAATTGAGATGGTTATCTTAACACACTGAATGATTTAGTCCATGAATATCCTATATTACTCCATTTACTTAGGTCATCTTTATTTTCTCTCATTTATGATTTGTAGTTTTCATTGTAGAGATCTTACACATTTTTTGTTAGGTTTCTTCCTATTTAATTTATATTTTGTGTTGAAACAGTAAATAAACTTTTAAATACTTTATTTTACAATAGTTTGACACTAGTCAATAAAAATACAACTTTTTTTGTATTTGACATTTTACCCTTGGACTTTGACACATTCCTTTATAAGTTCTAGTAGTTTTTTATTTGCTTGTTTGTTTTTAGATTCCATAGAATTTTTCTACTTAAATAATTATACCATCTATAAAAGGTTTACTTCTTCCTTTCCTGTTTCTACGTCTATAATTTATTTTGCACTTTATTGTGAAAATTACAATCCTCACCCCAGAAACAATTTGAATAGGAATGGTAAAAGTAGGCATCGTTTCCATTTTCCTGATTTCAGAAGGAAATGAGTCAGGGTTTCCCCACTAAAAAAATAAAGTCTGTAGGAGTTTCTCAGATTCATTTTATTAGGTTGAGGAAGAAGGTGTCTATTATTGCTAATTTGTTGAGTGTGTATTGTAGATGAGTGTTGCCCTTTTTCTCAAATTTTATGTATATATTTATCTAACTGAACAAAGATTTTTATCCTTTATTTCATTAATATTGGTAATTAAATCAATTATATTTATTATTATTTCATTATTATAACAATATTATATTGTTACGGTAACTATATATACAATATAATATAATAATAACACTATATCATTAATATTATTAATTAAATCTATTAATTTGTTAATTAAATCAATTTTGAATATTAAGCTGCTCTTGTATTCCAGAGATAAACTCTATATGGTCATGGTATATTATCCTTTTAAGCAGTGGTAATTTTTAATTTCAGTTTTCATGTGTTCATTGCTAATACAGTCAACCCTTGGTATCCATAGAGGACTGGTTCCAGCACCCCTTCAAAATCCACGGATGCTTTAAATCATCTCTAGATGGTACAATGTAAATGCTATGTAAGTAGTTGTTATACTGTATAGTTTAGACCAGTTTAAAGTACATTTTTGGCACCGGGAACTGGTTTCAGTTTCATGGAAGGCAATTTTTCCATGGATGTGGGTCGGGGGTGGGGGTGGATGGTTTCTGGATGAAACTGTTCCACCTCAGATAATCAGATCATCAGGCATACTGTCATAGTTGTGACCTAACTGACATTTTGTAGGTTTTATAAAATCAAGAAGGAGCCTTTTAAGTTGTCTTTTAAGTTATTTTAACTTTAAATTAAGCTTAAGTTTTACTTTGTTATAATCATTTATTGTACCACTTGGCAATTTTGGAAACATTCTTTAGTTTGCTCTCAAGTCTTAAATCTCTGGGGATATAAAACTTGTGGTAAGTATGTATCTGCTAAGCATTTAGCAGGTCAGAGAAGTTGACAAGAATGTTGACACACCCATAATACAGATTTTCTCCAAATATAATATGTT
This sequence comes from Pongo abelii, assembly GCF_028885655.2. Lineage (NCBI taxonomy): Eukaryota > Metazoa > Chordata > Mammalia > Primates > Hominidae > Pongo > Pongo abelii. The sequence continues at coordinate 88,723,388 of NC_071996.2, forward strand.
TAAATTAACATAAATCAATTTTAGTTCATATTATAAAAAGATATGGGATGCAATATTGATGAGAACATGTAGGTTAATTGGGAAGTCCTATGTAATCATCTTCTTTCTCTATTAATTCTATTTATAGGCTTTTCTTTTTTATTCTTTTTCCCTCTCCTTTCATTAACTCACTTCCCAAACATGCTGTATTAAGGTAATAATAATGACTTTGTTCTGACAGTTTTTCGTGTACTTTACCCTTTTTCACAGTCTAGCAAAACAGAAAGATTCCAATTGGTTAGATATATAGTATTAAGCTATTATGGTTCTTCTGAAATTAATGGTGTCACATCTCATGGAATACTATTTTCTTTCCTATGTATCTTATATAGTTATTAAATATGGTGATATATATAACATTATATATATAATATAATATAAACTGTTGAGTGGCACACAAATATAAGCTGTAAGTATTTCAATGAAATATGGACACAATACTACTCAGGCCTTGATATATGTAAATTTAAGATCCATGCCTCAATTCATAAATAAATGATGCCTTGGTTTTTAATATCCAAATATTAGTGAAAGAATGCGATTCCAGGTTTGTAGTTAACATATCACTGTGGAATAATTGTGTAGTTTCTCCAGTATCATTTTTTTGCATCAACAGTATGAACTTATTACCTTTCTTTCTCTATATCATTAAAGAATACCCTGGAATCTCTGCCTACATTGGGAAGTAGAAATTAATTCCCTGCGGTAGCGGAAATGGACTGCATTTTGTCACTCACCTGCTGTAGTGATCTAAGTGAAATGAGATAGTTTCTTGGTAGTGAATTCAAAAGGAAAGCTCTTAAATGTTTTCCACAGAAATCTTAGTACACCCTTCTCAGTATAATATAGCTAATACGGTGGCAACCTAATTTCCCAGAGAGTATTCACTTTAGCCATACCAGCTGCTAGGCTCTACCAATAGCTACAGTTTTGATTTTAAATAGAGATAGTCATTTTTGTAAGGAAGTAAATTGCTTTATTTATTACTGATGTTGCTTTTCTCATTTATTGAAACACTTTATCACAGCTGGAGAATGCAGCTGCTTTTTTTTCTTATATCACAATCAAAGATAAGTCATAGGAGAAACACATTAGAGAATAAATAGTTTATCAACTGTTTAAAATTGGCTGACAGCAAGTCAGAAATATATAATTTTCAAGAAATAAATATATAATTTTCTAGAAATAAATATATAATTTAAATCAAGATATGCTGATAATGATTAATTATCCTAATTGTGTTATATTACTTTAAAACTTTTGTTATTTTGGTTGAAGACAAACAAAATACTCATATTTCAAACTTTTAAAGAAAGATGAAGATTGTCAATCTTGGAACTTTATTTGTAGTCATCTACAAAAGATGATCTGATGTAAAATTTATTTAAGCATACATAATTGTATCAAGCCTGGCACATAGTAGTGATTGGAAACTTGAAAACATAAAATACGTTTGTTGCTGATTATATGATGAACCAGTTAGGAACATCAAAAAGTGATTTATCTAAACCTCACTTCTCAAGTCATTAAAAAACTAAACTCATATATATTTATTTTGTTTTGTTTGTTTATTTATACACATCATTTTAGTTGTTTTCTAAGGTCTGGTATGTTTAGGTTTAGTGGGCTCCAGCTCAAAGGGAATTTATGCACACAAGAAAAGTATATAATACCTCTTCCCCTTCTATCCATGACAGAGTAATGGGTTAAATTTACCTTCTCTCTTTATGCAAAAATAAGATCAAAAGACAGAAAAATATATATGAAATAATTATCTTCAGACTTTGAACAAAATGCAGTCTAGGCTGATGATTCTTTGAGAAGAGTAAAACAAAGGTAAGTCCCGTAAATTTTTTCGAATTATTACCTGAAAATGGTTTTCTCACTGCAGTGCAAGAAAGGGAATGCAAATGAAGCCTGACACATCACTGAGTTAAGGAAACAGAGCTTGGTATTTTGAGTAGTAGAGTGCCAGAGAGCTGGGATTGGGAGAGATTGAGAGAGAGAATTCTAAAGATCTTCAGAGAGATCCCCTTGATGCTTTGACCGGCTGGGTACTGATCTGTACAGATCTATGTATGCATGAAAGGATACCACCGAACATCAGGGAAAGAATCATTAGAAAACAGTAAGCCAAACAATTCCTGAATTCCACACACAAAGAATAGTTTTGGACCAGCCCAGCCAGAATGTAATGAATACACAAAGCACTGAGAATTCTCAGAAAGATATTGCTTTAGCATAGGGCAAATAAGTTCTATACAAGCAAGCCTAAAATAAAGAAAACTGACTCTAATAACCTAACTGTATACCAGCACAGAGCCTAATACTATTTAAAAGCATAACAAAATCTAGCAACCATCAATATGAGGTTCATAATATCTGGCATCCAATCAAAATATGCCAAAAAAAAAAAAAACCAAACAGGAAAATATAACGCACAGTCCATAGGTAATGCAATGAGTCAAAAGAGAACTAATAACACAGATGATAAAATCAGTATACAAGAGTTTTTAAAAAGCTGTTAAAATATGCTAAATATATTTGGGAAGACAGTAAAAATGTGATTATCATGAGAAGAAGTAGAAAAAATATATTTCATAGATAAAAAATACAATACTGTAAAAAAATTCAGTAGACTTGAAGACATAATAGAAACTATTCCAATGAAACATAAAAGAAAATTGAAAAAAATTCTCATTGTATATCACGGTCCTATGAGAATGTATCAACGGTATAACAGAAGTAAAATTAGACCCCTTGAAGAAGAGAAAAGAGAATAGTTACAAAAATAAAATTAATAAAATTTAAAAGTTTGTAAAAGTTTTAAAAATAGTAAACTCCCAATATTAGAAAGGAGCTTAATGAATTCCAAAGAAAAATCACAAAAGACACATTATAATCAAATTCCTTGGCCAGTGGTAAGTAAAAAATTCCAAAAAGAGCCAAAGAAAAATAATATATTACATACAAAATAAACTGACAGCAGGCTTCTTGTTAAAAATAATCCATAAAAGAGTAGCTTACAGTTATTGAGAGAAAAAAGTCTTCAAATTAATTCTGTATTCATCAAATATTTTTTGAAATAAAATATATTCTACTTCTATCTGTATCTTCTCTAGTTTTGGAACTCTCCACTTCTTCCATTTTTCAATTTTTTTTGAATCTTTTCCCTCTAATCCTAATAATTTTTTTCATTTACAGTGTAAGTCTACTGGAAATAAATTCATATTTTGAATAAAATAAATTTTTACAATCTTCATTTTTGAAATGTATATTTAGTAGATATGGAAGTATACATAGATAAATAAGAACTCTTCTTTTAAAACTTGAAAATTTTGGTTTATTTTCTTCTACCTTGCATTGCTTTTGTGAGAATACTGTAGGAACCCTTATATTTGTTCCCCAATGTATGTCTTTTTTTTCTCATTACTTTGAAAATGTTTGCTTTATCACTTCTGTTTTAAAATTTATGTTGTGCGTGTGTGTGTCGGGGGGTCGGTGTTTATCTTGCTTGGGGATTATTGAGATCCTTAACTGTGTTTTTCTTTTTAAACATATTTTTTTTTAATTGGAAAAACTTTGGCTACTATTTCTTCAAATGTTTTTCTGTTTCACTATCTTCTCCTAGAACTCCAAATTCACTTACATCTAACCATTTGATATGGGCCACAACTCAGTATGCATATATTCATTTTTTTCAGTCTTTCTTTTTTAACTCTATGCTTCTGTTTAAATAGCTTCTGTTACCATGTCAAGTTCACCTATCTTTTCAAGTAAGTCTAATCTGTTGTTAAGCATACCTAGCCAATGTTTTACTTCAAATATATTTTCCATTGATTCTTTTTTATATGATGCTCATTTTCATCTCATTTTTCCATTAAAAAAATCTACTTAATTATAATAGCTTCTTGCCTGTCTTTGTTAATTTAATCCTTGCTGTTATTTCTAGGTTTGTTTCTACTTCCATGTTTTCTCTTTATTATGTATTGAATTTCCTTGTTCTTTTATATGTCTATTAATTTTTTATTGTATGCCCAACTATAAGATTGGCACATTGTTGAGTGTCTTTTTTTTTACTTCAAAAATGGTCAGAATTTTATTTCACAAGAAGGTACATTAATTGCTCTTCAATTGTTCTTGTTTTTCTGTAGGCATGTTTGTAATAATAGAAACTATTCCAATGAAGCATAAAAAAAATTGAAAAAATTGTCATAGTATATCAGTGCTCTATGAAAATACATCAAGTAGTGTAATGGAAATGTAATTAGAGCCACTGAAGGAGAGGAAAGAGAAGAGTTACAAAAATAATAACCGAAAATTTTTCAAAGTTGTTGAAAATAATAAACCTCCAATATAAGAAAGGAGCTTAATAAATCTCAAGCATAGTAAATGCAAATAAAGTCACAAAAAGACAGGTCTAGATCATCTTTTACTCTGATTATGTTGAGAGTTGCCTCACTCTGAAAGTAGGAACTGAAATATCTCCTTGTCTTGGTTCTGCTTGAGCTGTAGACAATTTATAAAATTATTGCTCCCCGATCATTGTTTACTTGTCTGGCATTATATAGTTTTATCCTACACATGTACAGATTAGTATTTAGCCAGACTAAAGGACACTTCTAGGCAGATTTGTGAAGGTGGTTATTTTCATACGTTCTTCCTGTTTGGTATTCAACCATGGTTACTTTGATGATAAAACAAGTAGGAAAATAAAATTAAATCATATCAAGATTAGTCTATTGATGACTGTGTCATGAAACAAAGATTTAGATCATTTCCATTTTCTGCACTGAGACCAAGTATAGAATGCAATGCCCATTCATTATCAGTCACACTCTTCTGTGACTTGTGGCAGATTTTGTTTTCAAAATATGTCAGGAACAATTATTCTTGTCTTGCACACTCTTCTTACCGTGTAAATTTTACATACTTTCTTTTGAGAGGTAGGAACTGTATTCACGCCTATGGAATTTGAATGGACTTATGACTATGAATTCTAAGACCAGGTCTTGGAGATAACAGGCTTCTTTCTGGTTCTCCTGGGAACCTCATTCCTGACACTCAACCAACATGTTATGAGGAAGCCATGTATAGGCCCATCTACAGAAGAATCAAGACCCCTGGCTCAGAGCAGTAACTGTGCTCCCAATGGCACCAGTCATGAATAAGCCCATCCCAACTAATACAACATGAATCTGAAGCAAGATGCCTTCTGAGCGTCACCCAAATAGAACATAAGTAATTATTCCTTTATACCACTATGGTTTTCCAGCTTGTGAAGTTATTTTTACAAATGACTATTAGATTTCATTTAAACGATATAGGAAACTTTGTGAAGGTACTACTGGGAACTTCCCAATTATCTACAATATCACTGGCCATTGAACACTTTCATATGGAATTCAAAGGCAAGAAAGCTTACCACTCTACTCAAGAATGCTGGGGGGAGGAGCCAAGATGGCCGAATAGGAACAGCTCCGGTCTACAGCTCCCAGCGCGAGCCACGCAGAAGACGGGTGATTTCTGCATTTCCATCTGAGGTACCGTGTTCATCTCACTAGGGAGTGCCAGACAGTGGGCGCAGGTCAGTGGGTGAGCGCACCGTGCACCAGCCGAAGCAGGGGCAAGGCATTGCCTCACTCGGGAAGCGCAAGGGGTCAGGGAGTTCCCTTTCCAGGGGTGACAGAGGGCACCTGGAAAATCGGGCCACTCCCACCCGAATACTGTGCTTTTCCGACGGGCTTAGGAAACGGTGCCCCAGGAGAGTATAGCCCGCACCTGGCTCAGAGGTTCCTACGCCCACGGAGTCTCGCTGATTGCTAGCACAGCAGTCTGAGATCAAACAGCAAGTCGGCAGCGAGGCTGGGGGAGGGGCGCCCGCCATTGCCCAGGCTCGCTTAGGTAAACAAAGCAGCCTGGAAGCTTGAACTGGGTGGAGCCCACCACAGCTCAAGGAGGCCTGCCTGCCTCTGTAGGCTCCACCTCTGGGGGCAGGGCACAGACAAACAAAAAGACAGCAGTAACCTCTGCAGACTTAAATGTCCCTGTCTGACAGCTTTGAGGAGAGCAGTGGTTCTCCCAGCACTCAACTGGAGATCTGAGAACGGGCTGACTGCCTCCTCAAGTGGGTCCCTGACCCCTGACCCCCGAGCAGCCTAACTGAGAGGCACCCTCCAGCAGGGGCAGACTGACACCTCACACGGCCGGCCAGGTACTCCAACAGACCTGCAGCTGAGGGTCCTGTCTGTTAGAAGGAAAACTAACAGAAAGGACATCCACACCAAAAACCCATCTGTACATCACCATCATCAAAGACCAAAAGTAGATAAAACCACAAAGATGGGGAAAAAACAGAGCAGAAAAACTGGAAACTCTAAAAACCAGAGTACCTCTCCTCCTCCAAAGGAACGCAGTTCCTCACCAGCAACGGAACAAAGCTGGACGGAGAATGACTTTGACGAGCTGAGAGAAGAAGGCTTCAGACGATCAAATTACTCCGAGCTACGGGAGGATATTCAAACCAAAGGCAAAGAAGTTGAAAACTTTGAAAAAAATTTAGAAGAATGTATAACTAGAATAACCAATACAGAGAAGTGCTTAAAGGAGCTGATGGAACTGAAAACCAAGGCTCGAGAACTACGTGAAGAATGCAGAAGCCTCAGGAGCCAATGCGATCAAATGGAAGAAAGGGTATCAGCCCTGGAAGATGAAATGAATGAAATGAAGCAAGAAGGGAAGTTTAGAGAAAAAAGAATAAAAAGAAATGAGCAAAGCCTCCAAGAAATGTGGGACTATGTGAAAAGACCAAATCTACGTCTGATTGGTGTACCTGAAAGTGACGGGGAGAATGGAAACAAGTTGGAAAACACTCTGCAGGATATTATCCAGGAGAACTTCCCCAATCTAGCAAGGCAGGCCAACAATTCAGATTCAGGAAATACAGAGAACGCCACAAAGATACTCCTCGAGAAGAGCAACTCCAAGACACATAATTGTCAGATTCACCAAAGTTGAAATGAAGGAAAAAATGTTAACGGCAGTCAGAGAGAAGGGTCGGGTTACCATCAAAGGGAAGCCCATCAGACTAACAGCGGATCTCTTGGCAGAAACCCTACAAGCCAGAAGAGAGTGGGGGCCAATATTCAACATTCTTAAAGAAAAGAATTTTCAACCCAGAATTTCATATCCTGCCAAACTAAGCTTCATAAGTGAAGGAGAAATAAAATACTTTACAGACAAGCAAATGCTGAGAGATTTTGTCACCACCAGGCCTGCCCTAAAAGAGCTCCTGAAGGAAGCGCTAAACATGGAAAGGCACAACCGGTACCAGCCACTGCAAAGTCATACCGAAATGTAAAGACCATCGAGACTAGGAAGAGACTGCATCAACTAACGAGCAAAATAACCAGCTAACATCATAATGACAGGATCAGATTCACACATAACAATATTAACTTTAAATGTAAATGGACTAAATGCTCCAATTAAAAGACACAGACTGGCAAATTGGATAAAGACTCAAGACCCATCAGTGTGCTGTATTCAGGAAACCCATCTCACGTGCAGAGACACACATAGGCTCAAAATAAAAGGATGGAGGAAGATCTACCAAGCAAATGGAAAACAAAAAAAGGCAGGGGTTGCAATCCTAGTCTCTGATAAAACAGACTTTAAACCAACAAAGACCAAAAGAGACAAAGAAGGCCATTACATAATGGTAAAGGGATTAATTCAACAAGAAGAGCTAACTATCCTAAATATATATGCACCCAATACAGGAGCACCCTGATTCATAAAGCAAGTCCTGAGTGACCTACAAAGAGACTTAGACTCCCACACATTAATAATGGGAGAATTTAACACCCCACTGTCAACATTAGACAGATCAATGAGACAGAAAGTCAACAAGGATACCCAGGAATTGAACTCAGCTCTGCACCAAGCAGACCTAATAGACATCTACAGAACTCTCCACCCCAAATCAACAGAATATACATTTTTTTCAGCACCACACCACACCTATTCCAAAATTGACCATATACTTGGAAGTAAAGCTCTCCTCAATAAATATAAAAGAACAGAAATTATAACAAACTATCTCTCAGATCACAGTGCAATCAAGCTAGAACTCAGGATTAAGAATCTCACTCAAAACCGCTCAACTACGTGGAAACTGAACAACCTGCTCCTGAATGACTACTGGGTACATAACGAAATGAAGGCAGAAATAAAGATGTTCTTTGAAACCAACAAGAACCAAGACACAACATACCAGAATCTCTGGGATGCATTCAAAGCAGTGTGTAGAGGGAAATTTATAGCACTAAATGCCCACAAGAGAAAGCAGGAAAGATCCAAAATTGACACCCTAACATCACAATTAAAAGAACTAGAAAAGCAAGAGCAAACACATTCAAAAGCTAGCAGAAGGCAAGAAATAACTAAAATCAGAGCAGAACTGAAGGAAATAGAGACACAAAAAACCCTTCAAAAAATCAATGAATCCAAGAGCTGGTTTTTTGAAAGGATCAACAAAATCGATAGACCGCTGGCAAGATTAATAAAGAAAAAAAGAGAGAAGAATCAAATAGATGCAATAAAAAATGATAAAGGGGATATCACCACCGATCCCACAGAAATACAAACTACCATCAGAGAATATTACAAACACCTCTACGCAAATAAACTAGAAAATCTAGAAGAAATGGATAAATTCCTCAACACATACACCCTCCCAAGACTAAACCAGGAAGAAGTTGAATCTCTGAATAGACCAATAACAGGAGCTGAAATTGTGGCAATAATCAATAGCTTACCAACCAAAAAAAGTCCAGGACCAGATTGGTTCACAGCCGAATTCTACCAGAGGTACAAGGAGGAGCTGGTACCATTCCTTCTGAAACTATTCCAATCAATAGAAAAAGAGAGAATCCTCCCTAACTCATTTTATGAGGCCAACATCGTCCTGATACCAAAGCCTGGCAGAGACACAACAAAAAAAGAGAATTTTAGACCGATATCCTTGATGAACATTGATGCAAAAATCCTCAATAAAATACTGGCAAACAGAATCCAGCAGCACATCAAAAAGCTTATCCACCATGATCGAGTGGGCTTCATCCCTGGGATGCAAGGCTGGTTCAATATACGTAAATCAATAAATGTAATCCAGCATATAAACAGAACCAAAGTCAAAAACCACATGATTATCTCAATAGATGCAGAAAAGGCCTTTGACAAAATTCAACAACTCTTCATGCTAAAAACTCTCAATAAATTAGGTATTGATGGGACGTATCTCAAAATAATAAGAGCTATCTATGACAAACCCACAGCCAATATCATACTGAATGGGCAAAAACTGGAAGCATTCCCTTTGAAAACTGGCACAAGACAGGGATGCCCTCTCTCACCACTTCTATTCAACATAGTGTTGGAAGTTCTGGCCAGGGCAATTAGGCAAGAGAAGGAAATCAAGGGTATTCAATTAGGAAAAGAGGAAGTCAAATTGTCCCTGTTTGCAGATGACATGATAGTATATCTAGAAAACCCCATTGTCTCAGCCCAAAATCTCCTTAAGTTGATAAGCAACTTCAGCAAAGTCTCAGGATACAAAATCAATGTACAAAAATCACAAGCATTCTTATACATCAATAGCAGACCAACAGAGAGCCAAATCATGAGTGAACTCCCATTCACAATTGCTTCAAAGAGAATAACATACCTAGGAATCCAACTTACAAGGGATGTGAAGGACCTCTTCAAGGAGAACTACAAACCACTGCTCAAGGAAATAAAAGAGGATACAAACAAATGGAAGAACATTCCATGCTCATGGGTAGGAAGAATCAATATCATGAAAATGGCCATCCTTCCCAAGGTAATTTACAGATTCAATGCCATCCCCATCAAGTTACCAATTACTTTCTTCACAGAATTGGAAAAAACTACTTCAAAGTTCATATGGAACCAAAAAAGAGCCCGCATCGCCAAGTCAATCCTAAGCCAAAAGAACAAAGCTGGAGGCATCACGCTACCTGACTTCAAACTATACTACAAGGCTATAGTAACCAAAACAGCATGGTACTGGTACCAAAACAGAGATATAGATCAATGGAACAGAACGGAGCCGTCAGAAATAATGCCACATATCTACAACTATCTGATCTTTGACAAACCTGACAAAAACAAGAAATGGGGAAAGGATTCCCTATTTAATAAATGGTGCTGGAAAAACTGGCTAGCCATATGTAGAAAGCTGAAACTGGATCTCTTCCTTACACCTTATACAAAAATCAATTCAAGATGGATTAAAGACTTAAACGTTAGACCTAAAACCATAAAAACCCTAGAAGAAAACCTAGGCAATACCATTCAGGACATAGGCATGGGCAAGGACTTCATGTCTAAAACACCAAAAGCAATGGCAACAAAAGCCAAAATTGACAAATGGGATCTAATTAAACTCAAGAGCTTCTGCACAGCAAAAGAAACTACCATCAGAGTGAACAGGCAACCTACAAAATGGGAGAAAATTTTCGCAACCTACTCATCTGACAAAGGGCTAATATCCAGAATCTACAATGAACTCCAACAAATTTACAAGAAAAAAACAAACAACCCCATCAAAAAGTGGGCGAAGGACATGAACAGACACTTCTCAAAAGAAGACATTTATGCAGCCAAAAATCACATGAAAAAATGCTCACCATCACTGGCCATCAGAGAAATGCAAATCAAAACCACTATGAGATACCATCTCACACCAGTTAGAATGGCAATCATTAAAAAGTCAGGAAACAACAGGTGCTGGAGAGGATGTGGAGAAATAGGAACACTTTTACACTGTTGGTGGGACTGTAAACTAGTTCAACCCTTGTGGAAGTCAGTGTGGCGATTCCTCAGGGATCTAGAACTAGAAATTCCATTTGACCCAGCCATCCCATTACTGGGTATATACCCAAAGGACTATAAATCATGCTGCTATAAAGACACATGCACATGTATGTTTATTGCGGCATTATTCACAATAGCAAAGACTTGGAACCAACCCAAATGTCCAACAATGATAGACTGGATTAAGAAAATGTGGCACATATACACCATGGAATACTATGCAGCCATCAAAAATGATGAGTTCACGTCCTTTGTAGGGACATGGATGAAATTGGAAATCATCATTCTCAGTAAACTATCACAAGAACAAAAAACCAAACACCGCATATTCTCACTCATAGGTGGGAATTGAACAATGAGAACACATGGACACAGGAAGGGGAACATCACACTTCGAGGACTGTTGTGGGGTGGGGGGAGGGGGGAGGGATAGCATTGGGAGATATACCTAATGCTAGATGACGAGTTGGTGGGTGCAGCGCACCAGCATGGCACATGTATACATATGTAACTTACCTGCACGTTGCGCACATGTACCATAGAGCCTAAAGTATAATAATAATTATAATAATAATAATAATAATAATAAATAAAATAAAATAAAATAAAAAAAGAATGCTAATGTGTCTCCGGCTATGTTCTTCCTTGTATGTTATAAGCACATCATTTATCTCCATGTATCCTTCACCTATGTCTATTGTTAAACTTCTGTCTAGCCCATAAACACAGAATCATGACAACTGTGTAAGGAAAATGATTTTACATAGAATGTTTGACAATAGATGTCACATTGAGGGGACTAAAGGTCACATTAGAAAAAAGTCAAGTATCAGTCAAGTAGTCAGGGTACGCTCCCATAAAACGTATCCAAAAATTATTATGGCTTAACAGAAATTTATTTATTAGCCATACATATGTAAGGCAGGTCAGGAATGAGAACTTTTTTTCATAGTGTTCATTCAGGTATCTGGTTAAAGGAATTTCCATCTCAATATTTACTTTCAGAATTGCTGTAAGAAGAGCAAAGAGGCATAGTAAATCATATAATGGATTCTAAATAATCTGCTATAAAATGACAAACGTCATTTCTGCTCACATTTCATTGGCCAAAGTAAGCCACATGGCCATATTTAACTTCAAAAAGGAGGGCAAGGTGCTATTCTAACATGTTTCCCAGACTGAAAAATATAATATTGATAGCTAATCATTATCAAAGGTGTTTACATTTGTATAATTTTTAAAGCTTTATTAGCTTGTAAACTATCAGTAAAGTCCTTTTTAAAAAGTTAGTTTTGGATTTCTTACATTAGTAGTACATATTTTAGTTTCTCTCTCAATGATTGATAAACTGCATTATTTTATTCATTAATTTGATATTTCTTTCAATTTATTTTAAAAAGATTTAGCTATCAGTCTATATGACTTTAAGAGCTAGCAAATATGAGATTTGGAAGAGACAAATATCTAAACTATATCTATGTATTTAATCACTGGACATTTGCATCATTGTTGGCTTGAATAAAAACAGGAAATTATGTAGAGTAGAACCTTGGAGAAATATATTTAAGTATTCTCTCTTCTGGGGAGCAAAGTCTGTGAAATATCTTACTCTAGCACTGCTCCTACTGAATGAGCTGAAAAGCACAGGCAAAAGTCCCCTGGGAACTGGAAGGGTTCAATGTTTATAGGTATGTTAGGTTATCTGTTGGTCTTTCCAGATGATCAGTGATATGGTTTAGCTCTGTGTCCCCACCCAAATCTCACCTCTAATTGTAATAATCCCCATATATTGTGGGAGGTACTCAGTGGGAGGTAATTGAATCATTGCGCAGGTTTTTTTGTTTTTGTTTTTGTTTTTGTTTTTTGAGACAGAGTCTCACTCTGTCACCCAGGCTGGAGTGCAGTGGTGCCATCTCTGCTCAACGCAAGCTCCGCCTCCCAGGTTCATGCCATTCTCCTGCCTCAGCCTCCCGAGTAGCTGGGACTACAGGTGCCTGCCACCACGGCTGTCTAATTTTTTGTATTTTTTAGTAGAGACGGGGTTTCACCATGTTAGCCAGGATGGTCTCAATCTCCTGACCTCATGATCTGCCCACCTCAGCCTCCCAAAGTGCTGGGATTACAGGCGTGAGCCACCGCACCTGGCCATTGGGCAGGTTTTTACCATGCTGTTCTCATGACAGTGAATAAGTCTCACAAGATTTGATGGTTTTATAAAGGGGACTTTCCCAGCACACCCCGTCTTGCCTGCCACCATGTAAGATGTGTCTTTGCTCCTCCTTCACCTTCCACCATGATTGTGAGGCCTCCTCAGCCATGTGGAACTGTGAGTCCATTAAACCTCTTTTCCTTTATAAATTACTCAATCTCGGGTATATCTTTATTAGCAGTGTGAGAACAGACCAATACAAACAGTCTGGGATAGCTAACTGGCTAATCATCTTATGTAGTTGCAGTGTGTCTAGACTGACCCATATATCTAAAACTGCAACCACTTCTTACTGTATTCACTACAACTGACCTTTATTGCCATCATTTCTTAGCTACATCATCATAATAAATTTCTAAGTGGTCTTTCCTTGCATTTCTGCTGTTTGTTCTCTATGAAAAAAAAAGAGTGAGCCTTTAAAATCATTATTCAGATCATCTCATTCTACTGTTCAAAACCATTCAATGTTTTAATCAAGGCAATTTGGGAGGCCTAAGCAGGCAGATCACTTGAGGCCAGGCATTCAAGACCAGCTGGCCAACATGGTGAAACTCCATCTTTACTAAAAATACAAAAGTTAGCCAGGTGTGGTGCTTACACCTGTTATTCCAGCTACTTGGGTGACTGAGGCACGAGAATTGCTTGAACCCTGGAAGCAGAGGTTGCAGTGAGCCGAGATTGTGCCACTGCACTCCAACCTGGGTGACACAGCAAAAGTCTGTCTCAAAAAAAGAAAATAAAATATTCAGTGGCTTTCCATTTCACTCAAAGCAAAGCTGAAAGTTCTCACAATGGCCTGCATTACTCCCTAAAATCTATAATTCTTGGTAATGCTGTGTCCTTGTTTCTTTTAAGATAGTATAAAGGCCATGAAAATGGGTCAACACAACTATAGAGTCTGACACTTTTCTACTTAGTTCTTGAAATCTCCAACCCCTGTAGGTGTATGATATGCGATCTTCTCCCACACACATACCCAAAGAGGTTGTTTAACCAGCTGCTTCACTATCAAATATGGATTGTCCCCACTTGTTAGTGGAAGAGTATTCATATCCACCTAATGACACACAAAAAAGTCATACTTTAAAACCTGTGAGATATAATACCCTGCTTCCAAGTACCAGAATAAGCATTAAGTACTGCAGATGATATCAATGCATCTCAAACTAGTTCTAAGAAAAGAAAATACAGTGCTTATCAAAAAGAACCTTAAGAGGGGACATGAATTCAGGGATGTCTCCTTTTCTTTTGACTTTACGCTTCTTCCTACTGTGTGAAGCTCCTTGTATGAGCTTTACAGATGAGGTTCCAACATTCAAACAGCTGAGAGGATCCAATGTCATGTCTTCACAGTACAGAAGTTTAGAGATTTTTTTTTTCTTTTCCCCCTTTTCCTTATTCCTTAAAAATCAATATTAGAGAGTATACATCATTGGCACCCTTTAGTTTAAATGCCCAATTTTTGACAGACACTGTTGAAGAGGGAGAGAAAAACAATAACTGACCTGATCTGGGTCATTGTTCCCCTGAAACTTCTAAGTCAGGGCTCTTGGAGTGCCTTACCAGGGTGGCTCAGTATGTAAAAGTGACTCCTCAAAGGGAGAGATGCTGCAAACTACAGCCAAGTGTGACTGAAAAGAGGAAAATTATCTGATTTTCTTGCTGTGATGTAGTATGTCTGCACTGCAAAGATAAGATACGGAAGAAAGTAACATTTGTCACCTAGCAAATTCTGCATCTTTGACTATAAAAAGGTTTTCACCCTGTACAAGAATGTGACATTTTCACAGAGAAAATTAGCAACAGACTCAGAATTGATGTTTTGCTCTCAAGAAACTTGAGTAACCCATATCAATGAGAAACCCAGGGGTTAATGTTGTATGTCTGCAAATATGGTAATATGATAAGCTATACATGGGTAAGGCTTCAAAAAGGTTAAATTCCATGAAAAAAGTGGAAAAAAACTGTTATAAGTAGAAGGAGGAACGTTGGATCTAAGAACATGTAAATTAATACTAGCTTTCAACATAAAAAACAACCAATTATAACATAGTAGCAAGAACTACCACAAAAATATATGGATTCCCCTAACAAAAAATATATAATTATTTTATAATTTCAAAACTTTGTTACAGAACATATTATAAAAGAATACCTATACAAATACAGCCATATATCATATTTATAGAGTGATAAAAAAGATCAATATTGTAAAGATGCTCTTCTCTCCACATTATAAATAAGTTTAAATCAATACAAATCGAAATATAAAGTTATATATAAAGGTCCAAAATGTGCATAGGAAAATAGGTGCCTACAATGAGTAAAAAAAAAAGTTTAAAAGAACAGACATAAGAGAAGCCAAGGAAAGTTCACCCTAACAGATATCAAGCTATCTGAAGCCACTGCAATCAAAATAGCATGGAACTTGCAAAGACAAATAGACCTAATAGAGTCCAGAAATCCGTGTGAATTTATGTAAAGATATCATCATAAATGAAAGTGAAAATAATATAATAAATGACTTTGGAAAATTGTCTCAATTTATTAAAAAATCATTTTATTATTATCACAAACTCACATCACATATGAAAATAAGCCCCAGATGGATTAAATATCTAGACATGAGAAGCAAAACCACAAACCTAAAGAAGATGAAGCTAAAGAAGATTTTATGGAATAGGAAAAATTTGTTATACAGGGCCTCAAAAACACAAACTCTAAAATAAAATGTGATGAATCAACTACAAAATATAATGATAAATGCATACTACATTTAGCTACTCTAATTGTTCTAAACAATCTTCATAGTCAATATAAATTTACCAGTAATTATTAAGCATTATGTTAAAATCTAAAAAGTACTACTGAGAATGCAAAAAAAAAATCCCTGTTTTCAAGAAGTTGACACGCATGTTAAAAATAATTCCGATTCCAATTAGAAAATAATACATATCTCAAAGTAATTGCAAATCAGTGGTCATTTTTTCCACATTGTATATTTTAAAGAATAATATTCTGTATATATGTTACCTTGTCATAATTTCAGAGAAGCATAAAAGATAAATTCAATAATTTTATGTTTTCATTTATGATGCTATCAAGCTTACTAATGTATTTTCAAAAAATGCTTTAAAACATCTATTCATTTCAAATTAACTTTAATCTAAATAGGAAAATGTATTAAATGTTGCAATAGACTGTTGGCTGACAAAGCTGTTGCTTTAAACATCATTGATAAAAACGTATAGGCTTTTCTCCACAACATGATTATAGTCTGCAAAGTTCTACATAAGCCACATACCGTATGTGTCACACCAGAGGAAATTCATTTAACATGTTACAAAAGACTATTCTCTTCCCTTTTAATTAAGACTCTAATGCCAACAAATTAAATCACATTAACCACTGCATCCTAAGTTAGCCACAGAAATTATTAACATTATGCTTAGATTTAATTTAATATTTTATTATCCCTTTTAACCTAGTAAATGCTAAAAAGCTAATAAATTAGAATAAGATTTATAAGATTTATAATTTTTTTGAGACAGTGTCTTGCTCTGTTACCCAGGCTGTAATGCAATGATGTGATCACTGCTCACTGCAGCCTCGACCTCCTGGGCTCAAATAATCCTCCCACTTCAGCCACCTAAGTAGCTGGGACTACAGGTGCATGCCACCATGCCCGACTAATTTTTGTATTATATGTAGAAATGGGGTTTCTCCATGTTGCCCAGGCTGGTCTCGAACTCCTGGGCTCAAGCAATCCACTCACCTCAGCCTCCCAAAATGCTAGGATTATAGGCATGAGCCACCATACCAGGCAAGATATAATAAAGACATATGTTTTATATTCAAAAAAATTAGATGTTTTGAATACACAATTTAACTTATTTGGAAATAACCTAAAAGTGATGTCAAGATATAACGAGGTAATATTGTGGCATCCATTCTATGTTTTATTCAAATGCAAACTGGTACAGATTTCTAAGTGACCAAAAGGTTCTAAAAACACCCTACATAATGTATCACATCCAGTAAATGTTTAATAAATATCTACTTATTTTTCTGTTGTTTTTTCTCCTAAGGCAAAGACAATATATACTCATATATATATATGAGTACATATATGTGTTATGTTTTCTATTTTCTCATATTATTTAATATTTTATTATACATGTTTGCTTTACTGTAATTCATATGTATGTGTTCTGCCACGAAAGATACTCCCTTCAGCACAAAGACAAAATATGGAAATATGAATATTATTGTTCCTACTTTCCAAAGCTTATAAAACCAAAATAGCAGACCACCAGTCCAATACCTTCTTCTACTACATGCCTCAATAGGCATCCAATCAATCAATCAATCTAGCTAGCTATCATCTACTTATCTATTTATCTGTCTGCACACACATAATTTATGAAGTTCTTCCTCTTAATTTATTTACATATTCCTCTTTCATTCACTCTCCAACTGTTTTCAACTACTTTCCTACTCTGTTTTCTTTTAAAACCTTTAGTATCTTTTTCTTCTTTCTCACTCTCTGCTTATGACCTTGGTTCCTGTTTCATTGATTAAAATGCACACACACACGCACCACCACCACCACCTGGTCTACTAATCGACTCAGATTTGTTCCTATATAATCTGCCTTTCCTCCTTTTACCATGATTAACCTACTTTGGGTCTTATCTAAGGCCAAACACTCCACATGTGCCCTGTATCTAAGGTTATTATACATTCTCAATTTTTCAAGTATAGTCCTGATTTACAGATGTATTTTGTGTGTATTTATGATAAAAATCTTTCACTAATGTGATTATATATATGAAGTTCAAGAAAAGAAAATTTCACTGTTAATATTTCTTTTCAGGCTATTATCAGTATTTGGGTTTTATTTTCATGGTAATAACTAAAAATGATTTTGTTGTATACAGGCGGGAAATGTCAAGAAATAATCTGCTCTTGGTGTGAAATCCATTAGATATGCCATTTTCTCCTTGTAGACAAATCCAGCAATCAATATCCTCTTTTCTATCTATCAGCATATTTGGACATAGTTGATGTCTTCCTCCTCCTTGCACATTCTTTCCCTCAGAACATCAGTCCCTTAGTATTCTTCCCCATCACAAACCACTGCTGTTTAGTCCATTTTTCTGATGCCCTTTCATCAATCTGACCCCTAACTGCTAAAATATTTATCTCAGATCTTATCTCTTTTATGTTAATATTTACTCCCAAAGTTATCTCAGGCAGAATCATAACCCTTATTAAGGTATAACTTTTAAAATGTTAAATTTATCACTCTGAATAATTATTAAAATAGACAAACTTCTAGTCAGACTGATCAAGGGAAAAAGGGACCAGACACAAATAGCAATGTTATCAATACAAAGAACAGTTGAGTGAATCTTACTACAGATACTTATAGAAATTAAAGGATGATAATTAAATATTATGAAGAAATGATTCCAGTAAATTTTATAATGTAAATGAAATGGATAGATTACTTGAAATATACAAACTATCAAAGGTCTGGGAAAGAATGCAATAATTTGCGTTTGCCCCGAGCAGCTCCTCTTGTATTCCAGCGCCAACCACTGAGCAAGGCCCTCTATTCTTTCTTATGAGCCCCTAGTGATAATACTGAAAAGAATTTGCCAAGTGATTATGAACTTTTCCTATGTCTGGAGCCCAAGTCATCCTGAAATACTAACCCCACATAACATTTAAGAATCTGTTAAAATTATAATTTGAGGACTAAATTCTGACCTTTTTTCTTTTTCTCTTGCCCAAATTCCTATATAAGGGGCCTGGGAGTCACACCCTACAAACCATAAAATCTCATTAGACAGATTTTCACTAACCTTATATGATGTGTCTTATTTTCCAGCCTCACTCTCATTTAGTATCACATGACAGCAGACCCTGAAGGAAATAAAAATAATTTCCCCAAAATATATTTTTGACATATTTGAAAATGGCTGCCACGGGGCCAACAGATTGAAATGGTCCTGCAAAGCTGTCTTTTATCAGGGGAATGTGCATCTGTAGAGAATCTATATTAATGTAGCCACATCTTTTCTCTCCTAGGCCTTTCCTAGATCTAGGAGAGATTAACTGAGAGCCTGATACCTTCAAAATCTTAAAAGAAACATTTACCATCTATTCTTTCTGAGGGCTGCTACCTATGAAGCCTCATCTACATAACAAGAACCTTGAGCTCCAAAATTCCCTTAACTCAGGAATTTTTTTTTTTTTTTGAGACAGGGTCTTGCTGTGTTGCCCAGGCTGGAGTCCCGTAGCATAATCATGGCTAACTGCAGCTTCAACCTCTCAGGCTCAAGTAATCCTCCCACTTCAGCCTCCCAAGTAGTGGCATGTACCACAGGCATGTACCACCATGACTAATTTTTTAAATTTTCTGTAGAGATAGGGTCTCCCTATGTTGCCCAGGCTGGTCTGAAACTCCTGGGTTCAAGTGGTCCTCCCACACTGGCCTCCCAAAGTGCTGGGATTACAGGCATGAACCACCAGGCCCAGCCTCAGGCATTTCTTTCTACTGATTTCATCTTTAGACAGTAGCTTAACACTCAACCAACTGTCAACTAAAGAATTCCTAAAACCCACTTATGACTTGTAAGCCCCCACTTTTAGTTGTCCCACCTTTTCAGGCCAAACCAATGTACACTTTCCATGTATTGATTTATGGTTGTACCTGCAATTCCTATTTCTTTGAAATGTATAAAACCAAATTATAACACAAACACCTCAGGCACACTTTCTAAGGACCTCTTGAGATAGTGTAAGCCAGCCTCAGTCACTCATATTGATTCGTAATAAACCTCTTTAAATATATTTTGACAGAATTTGGTTTTTCCATTATCAAAAGAATTTTTCTCACCTGTTTTTATGACAGCCCAGTCTTTTTCACATGTTCTAACAAAGTTGAAATAATATGTTTGTCTTGTCTTTCTTTGGAGGAGCCTGCCATTCTGTGAAACTCAGATTACCTAGTGACATCAGATCTCTGATGGTTTTTAAAAACAAACAAACAACAACAACAACAACAACAAAAAAAAAACAGAAAAAAACAAAACCGTCATCTCTGTCACTCAGGCTGGAGTGCAGTGGCATGATCACAGCTCACTGCAGCCTCAACCTTCCAGGCTCAAGGATTCCTCACACATCAGCCTTCTGCATAGCTGGGACTATAGACACGTGCCACCACACCCAACTATTTTTTGTTTGTTTGATTTTGTAGAGATGGGGCTTAATGATATGATTTTTTACATTGTCTAGATTTTTTTTCTCTTTGTTTAGGATGACAATGATGTTCTCTCACAGTTTTCTGTTATTGGAGCTCAGAAACTGATACCCAAAAATAGGGTGTTTTGACATATGGAACTACAGAAGCCTCAAGGTCCTTCTGAAGTTCTCTCACCCTAGTCTTTCCCAAAGCACAGAATAAAGTTGTTCTCTGAAGTTCTTTTATCTGCCTGAAATACAGACTCACCAAGGAAAACAATTATTTTTTTCTTCCCCTTTCTGTTATCTCATTATCTTTTGCAGAAAAGAAGACCAAGAATGTAACTACACCTTAACAGATCCTTTCTCAAGATAATACCTGTCTCTCATATTCATTCAAATTCCCAAAGAATTATTTACCAATTCATCTCTGCTTCCCAATTCATTTATTCTTCCTAGTAATCACTTATTGCCCCCAGCAGAATTCCTCTTCTTCCCCTTTCCATAACCTGTTAGCCAGGATGGTATATAAGCTTCTGAACTCCTTTGTGGAGGTAAGTAATCATTCTGTGATTCTTCCCCTGTAAACACATTAAATAAATTAACATGCTTTTTCTCCTATTGATCAATCTGCCTCACACCAGTAATTTTCAAACCTCCAGGGAACCAAGGGCCTTGGTTCCTACGCTATATTTAAGCACAAGTCAAAATCCTTCCAGAGACTTTTTAAAATTATATAAATTTTATAAATGCTTGAATTGCTTAACATTTACATTTGCTCTTGTTTTAAAATTTGATTATTTTTTCTTAGAGAATTTTCAAATAAAAATAGAAATACAGATTTGGTAGTCTCAAGTCATTTCACTCTCTTGCATAAAACCTTTCTTTTTTTTTTTTCTTCTTTTTTTAATTATTATTATACTTTAGGTTTTATGGTACATGTGCGCAATGTGCAGGTTAGTTACATATGTACACATGTGCCATGCTGGTGCGCTGCACCCACTAACTCGTCATCTAGCATTAGGTATATCTCCCAATGCTATCCCTCCCCCCTCCCCCCACCCCACAACAGTCCCCGAAGTGTGATGTTCCCCTTCCTGTGTCCATGTGTTCTCATTGTTCAATTCCCACCTATGAGTGAGAATATGTGGTGTTTGGTTTTTTGTTCTTGTGATAGTTTACTGAGAATGATGATTTCCAATTTCATCCATGTCCCTACAAAGGACATGAACTCATCATTTTTGATGGCTGCATAGTATTCCATGGCGTATAGGTGCCACATTTTCTTAATCCAGTCTATCATTGTTGGACATTTGGGTTGGTTCCAAGTCTTTGCTATTGTGAATAATGCCGCAATAAACATATGTGTGCACGTGTCTTTATAGCAGCATGATTTATAGTCCTTTGGGTATATACCCAGTAATGGGATGGCTGGGTCAAATGGAATTTCTAGTTCTAGATCCCTGAGGAATTGCCACACTGACTTCCACAAGGGTTGAACTAGTTTACAGTCCCACCAACAGTGTAAACCTTTCAAAATACAAACTTCTCAACATATGTGTTGTCCCTGCACTGCTTATTGCTCTGTTGTTTCCCTCAAGACTCAGTAGATGCTGTTTCCTATACCTAAGTTCCTCCCTTGCATTCACACCAGCTAATTTTTTTAATTGTTTTTTTTTCCTTTTCAAGTTTAATTTTAGATTGCGGAGGTACATGTGCAGGATTGTTTCAGAGGTATATTGCATGATGCTAAGTTTTGGAGTACAATCAAACCTATCACCCAGGAAGCGAGCATAGTACCCAATAGGTAGTTTTTCAACCCTTCATCCCCTCCCTCGTGCCCACTTCTTGTATTCCCCAGCATCCATGTTCCACATGTTCATATGTACTCAGTGTTTAGCTCCCACTTGTAAGTAAAAACATGCCATATCCGATTTTCTGTTTCTGTGTTAGTTCACTTAGCATAATGACCTCCAGCTGCATCCATGTTGCTGCAAAGGACATGATTTTATTCTTTTTATGGTTGCATAGTATTCCATGGTGTATATGTACCACATTTTCTTTACTCAGTCCACCACTGGTGGACACCTGGGTTGATTCTGTGTCTTCGCTATTGTGAATAGTACTGAAATCAACACATGGGTACCTGTGTATTTTTGGTAAAATGATTTATTTTCCTTTTGGTATACACCCAGTAATGGGATTGCTGGGTTAAATAGTAGTTAAACTCTCAGTTCTTTGAGAATGCCAAACTACTCTCCATGGTGGCAGAACTAATTTACCTTCTTGCCAACAGTATAGAAGCATTCTATTTTCTCTGCAGCTCTGCCAACATCTGTTATTTTTGACTTTCTAACTACAGCCATTCTGACTCATATGAGATGGTATCTCATTGCAGTTTTGATCTGCATTTCTCTGAGGATTAGTGATGATGAGCGTTTTTTTCATGTTTGTTGACTACTTGTATGTCTTCTTGTGAGAAGTAGCTATTCATGTCCTTTGCCCACTTTTTAATAGGGTCATTTGTTTTTTGTTGTTGATTTGTTTAAGTTTCTTATAGATTCTGGATATTAGGTCTTTGATAGATGCACAGTTTGCAAGTATACCTCAGATTAATTCTAATTATTTTAGGGTGCTTTCTCTGGCTATACCATCAAAATGATCACCCCACTCGCATTTTTGCTACTCATTCACCAAACATCTCCACTCTTCCATAAAAGCACCTATATAATTTTCTTCTCCCTGGAATTTCTTTTATTGTCTACGGAAAGTCTACTGGTGATAGATTTATTTAAGAAAGCCTTTATTTTACCTTTCCTTCTGAACAATAATTTAACTGGACATGGAATCCTAGATAGGCATAATATTTTCTTTCAACACTTTATTTCACTTTCTTCATGTTTGCATGGTTTTTGATGAGAAATCTGCTGTAATTCTTATCCTTATTCATCTGTACATAAGATCTCTTTTAAAAATTTTTAATTTTTAATTTTTCTGGATACATAGTATGCATATATATATATTTATGGGGTATATGGGGTATTTTGATACAGGCATAAAATGTGTAATAACCACATCAGGGTAAATGAGGTATCTATTACCTCAAGCATTTATCCTTTGTGTTACAAACAGTACCCTCTGACTTCTTTCAAAAGTTTATCTTGTGTTTTCTGTATTATGAATATGCTATACCTAGGTGTAGAATTTCTGGTATTTATTCTGCTTAATTTACTCTGAGCTTCATGGAACTGTGCTTTGGTGTCTGTCATAAATTTTGGGAAATTCTCAGCCATTATTATTTCAAAATTTCTTCTGTATTGTCTCATTCTCCTTTTTATATCTTATACCTTTTGTCATTTTCCACAGTTCGAAGACATTCTGGCTTGTGTTTGTTTTCATTCTTTTTTTTCTCCTTACTTTTCAGTTTGGGAAGTTTCTGTTGACCTATTCTCAAGCTCACTGACTCTTTCCTCATTCATGTTTAGTCTAATAATGAGTCCATTAAAGGCATTTTGAAATTTCTGCTACACTGTTTTTGAGTTCCAGCATTTTCTTTTTCTTTTCTTATAGTTTTCACTTCCCCACATAAAATAATAATTGTTCTTCAATGTTTTCTACTTTTCCCACTTGAGCCTTTAACATATTAATTATAGTTATTTTAAAGTCCATGTCTACTAATTCCAACATCCGTGTCACAGCTAAACTCAGTTCTTATGTTTGCTTTATATTTTCAGATTACATTTTTTCTTGCCTTTAATATGCCTTGTAAATTTTTTGTTGAAGTCAGTCATGATATATTTGAGCAATATGAAGTATAGTAACTAAATGTTTAGTATGAGGTTTTCTGTTAACCTGGGACTTTGGCTTTGTTTAATGTGTTTGCTGTGGTTACAATTTCAGCTTCCTCTACTGTCCTTGTTTTTGTTTTCTTCCTTGGCTTTGGGCTTCCGTACGTGTTTCTCTGTCTTTCAGCTTTTTCAGCTGAAATCCAATGTTGTAATACTGGAGCTCCGTTGGTGTGGTAGCAAGGTACGTTAGAGGAGATGTATTCTATAACTTATAAATCTCTTTTGGTTTTTTAGTGGGTCCTTGAATCTAGTCTGTGACGCCCCCTCAAATGTTTGTTACTTCCTCCACTTTTTGGCAATGGGAAGGCTAGAAGGGGCTGAGTGGGAGAAATACGCTGTGAGATAACACTCTGGTAAGATCCTCTCCCCTGGAGAGTAGGTATTTGCTACGGAGAATGCTCCAGGCACATTTCTTAATTGTTAATCTTCCCCAACCTCCGTAAGAGTTAAGATGAGATCTTTCCTGGCTCTTCAGTGTAAAAACCTAGTACAGTAGGAGAAGCCACACAAAAGTGTGGGCCACCTTGGAGACGATGGCTTCCAGGAGCTTCTCATTCTCACAGTAATCCACACTAAGCGTCCAGAAGTTTGTCAAAATTATTTAAGTTTCCTACCAGTTTATGGCTCCAGCAGCTTCTCCCCCAGGTAAGGAGATCTCAGCTGTGACTCACTAGATTTGTCCAAGTCTCCAGATTATGGAGTGGCAGTTTGCCATGAAATTTCAGTTCTCTCACAGGCCTTAGAAAAGCATTGGTATTGTTTGTTTAGCTTGTTTCTTGTTGTAAGGATAAAAGTGACAACTTCCAAACTTTTAACATTAGAGCTGAAACCAGAAGTCCTTATTATTTATTTGTACATGTATCATTTCTATATTTTCCCCTCCCCAAATTATAAATTTCATGACTACAAATATTATTTGTCTTCAAATTGAACCTAAGTAGTAGCACAGTTTCTGGAATATGGTAGATAATATTTTTGAATTAATAAAAATTTACTACTGCATTTTAAAAAAGCATTTCAGGAAGATAGTATGTTCTCTATTGTTATTATAACTTTGTAAAAAAATAAATATTTGGTCAAAATTACATTTATTGATTTAAAAAAAACCCTAATTTCTTTCACTGCTGCCACAGTGATGATTCTTTTATATGTGTGTGCAGTAAACAATCTTGTAATTGGATATTATAAAGTAAAATTTAAAACTTTAGAAAAAGGCATTATCTTATAAAAGTAACAATATTTCAAAATCAGCAATTAATATACAAGGAAATTAAAAATTAAATTGTTAATCTGCTCCTTCAAAAATCAGAGTAAGCAACTATTATGGAAAAACCCCTCATGTTCTTTAATCATCTCTCATAGGATATTAAATGAAACAATTATAAAGGCTTTATTATAATATAAATTATAAATGGTTTCAAAATGAGCCAAAAAATGAAAGTTACAGGATTTTCCATATAAATCAAGGTCTTTTTATTTCTGAAGTAAATGGCTGGATCCACTCTAAATTTTAAACGATGTTTAATTCTACTTCATAGAACAATTATCTACTTTTGAGAGACAGTAAACCTCTATTTTTGGAATAAATTTTAAAGTGTATAATCCTAATTTCATACTGGATGTTCACTTCAGTTGATTGATTTACACAGATATTCTAATATCTTGAAGCTAAATTTTCTGAGTACAGTGAAATAAAATTCTACTCATCATTGGTGCCTTATGATGAACACTGAACTTCTACATTTTGCTTTCAATGTAAAAAAAACAAAAGATATTAAAGTGCTTCCTTTTATGACACAAATACAAAGAAAAATAAAGTACTATAAACTTCAATTACAAAATCAATTTTAAAAAGAAAACTCCCTTTTAATAAAGTTAAATACACATAACTACCTTGACATTTTTAAAATATATGGTTGTGATATTTTATAAGTCATCTCAGTAAAGCCTATAGCCCTCGACAATTCTTTCATATCTCCGAAGAGTGCTGCAGGCAAGTATGCTATGTGAGAGTCAAAAATGCCTTAGTAGATATTATAATAGGTTATCTGAATACAATCTCAGTCAGGATGCTGACTCCAGTGTACGATTCTTTAGTACTTCAGTAAGGTACTGCACGAGAGGTATTAGCATAATCTGGGAACTTGTTAGAAAGGTAAATGCTCTAGCCCCACTGAGACTTACTGGGTTAAAAATTCTGGTATGTGTTTTAATAAGCAAGCCTTCCATGCCTGTAATCCCAGCACTTTGGAAGGCGAAGGCGGGCAGATTGCCCAAGCCCAGGTGTTTGAGACCAACCTGGGCAACAAGGTAAAACCTCATCTCTACAAAAAATACGTGGTGACACACATCTGTAGTCCCAGCTACTTGGGAGGCTGAGGTGGGAGGATCTCTGGAGCCTCATTGGGACTGAGGCTGCAGTGAGTTGTGCTCATGCCTCAGCACTTCCAGGCTGGGTGACAGAGTGAATAAATAAAATAAAATAAAAATAAGCAAGCCCTCCATGTGTCTCTGAAAAATGCTAATCTGTGAGAACCACTACTCTAGACATCTGGCTTGCCCCATTAGCTGATTATCTCAACTAAAAGGATGAGAATCCTCCAACTTCAAAGCCAGCAACAGCAGGCCCCATCTTCTCATGCTTTAAGTCTGCCTATAATCTCTCTCCCTGTTCTGTCTCTAGACACACCCTGGAATGATTTTTCACTTTGGAGGACTCATGTGATCAGATGAGGCCTAACCTAGATAGTCCAGAATAATCTACCCATCTCAAGATCTTTAACCTTAAGCATATCTACAAGATGTCTTTTGTCATGTGAGGTAACATATTCACAGGTTCTAGGGGTTAGAAGGTGAACATCTTTGGGCACAGAGGGCATTATTCCGCCTAATCAGGACTCTGAACCCTATAACCCAAGAACTGGGTTAGTTTTTCCAAGAGGATTTTATAAGCATGGGCTTCATAAAGTCAAATTTAGGAAAAACTGAAGTTTCCAATTATGCCTTGGTAACAAGGAATATAGATTCCTATTGAACCTATGCACATAATTACAAGGCTATGAGAATAAGAAAATGAGGGCTTTCAAAACCTGGAGAAGCCAAGCAGAGAATATATTATTTTATTTCTCTTTACAAAAGCATGGTCTATTAGACTTATGAGTTATAGATATCTTAAGAGGAAAAATGTATTCCCTATATGTACAAAAAAGAGAACATTAAAACCTCAGCAATACTCCAAATAAAAACCAAGGTCATCTCTCATCAACTCATTCATTTCATGTAATTAATTCTTTTTTGCTCTATTTTGAATTTAGTGGTCTCAGGAACCCATCTGCTTCTCGACTAGAATTCTGCAATTTGTGACTCAGTTTGAACGTAGTTTCAAATTTATTTAAATGATACCATCAGGTACCCAAAAATACCTGACATAGTCCTTTTCCACTGAACTCTGAGATAGTCCTTTGTTTAAGACAAAGCACCATAGCTGGTAGCTGATGGCAATTGCTTTCAGGGAAACAGTGTAAAACAAAAGCTACTGGTAGATTACAAAAGACTTAAAATGGATGTTGTTAACTTATACCTGATAATTTTCAAAAGTGAAAGAACTGATAAGAGTTCATATGAAGACTAGTGCAACTTAAACAAAATCTGACTGTTCCTATTGCATGCAAAAAGATATTAAAATCAATCCCAAATATTTTATTTAAAAATCTGTTTTTTATATATCTTCATTTGTTTTTTTTTTTTTTGAGATGGAGTTTCACTCTGTCGCCCAGGCTGGAGTGCAGTGGCGCGATCTCAGCTCACGGCAAGCTCCACCTCCCGGGTTCACGCCATTCTCCTGCCTCAGCCTCCCGAGTAGCTGGGACTACAGGCGCCCACCACTGCACCCGGCTAATTTTTTTTTTTTGCATTTTTAGTAGAGACGGGGTTTCACCGTGTTAGCCAGGATGGTCTCGATCTCCTGACCTCGTGATCTGCCCGCCTTGGCCTCCCAAAGTGCTGGGATTACAGGCGTGAGCCACTACGCATGGGCTATTTTTTTTATATATCTATAAAAATAATGATAACTGTATTTTTAAAGAGAAGTATATATTACATCTAATTTATAAAAAAATGGATGAAGAAAAAATTTTCAGGTATAATATTCCCAAGACATAATATGCCATGAATATACCATGCGTATAGTTAGAATATACCAAGAATACATCAAGGATATCAGTTAACAAGATTCAGTAAGTCTAGAGTAAGTCCTAAATATCTGTATTTTAATAAACCTAAACAGGTAAGTGACATAAATTGGAGAATTGTGGAACACTGACCAAGAAGATGCAAAATTCAAATTAAAGAAGTAAAGTAGTATCCACGTTAATATTAAAATAAACAGCTAAAATGACCAATAATATTATACTATTGATGTCTGATATCAGCTAATACATCCATCAGGAGTCCTATAAATAGAAACATATTCTGGACAGCTAGAGTATTGACAAATCTTTAGGAACTATTCATATAGCACAGTTTCTAAAATATTTATATTAGTAACATGTTACCCATAGAAATTTAACCTAAAGGATGTTAACCATGTCTTCTGATGTGATATTTCTTCCTATGCAACTCTTCAATAATAACATATCAAATAAACTTGATTATTTTCAGCATCTCCTTTTTGGTAAGATGAAAGCATACATGTTTGTGATCTCTGGGGCATCTCAAAGATAGTTTTTGGTGTAAAGTGTATCCTGCAAGTTTTATATTATTTTACATTTAGAATTTAATTTCAGAAAAAAAGTGGGATACAGGAAGAAATAAAGTCACATGCCTAAAGAGAAAATCATATTAAATGCTTGAAATTTATTTTCTGTATTTATTTAACATTTAAAAAGAAATGTCATATCTTTAGATTTACACTCTATGTCTTCTGACATATCCTGATTAGAAAAAGTATTAAAAAATGAAATGAAACAAAACACTATAAATGCTCAAAAACCATAAGTACTTTGTGTCCACTTAAAGGTAAATAAGAAAATTAGTTAGGAACCGTAAGTTTGATATCCACCTATAACTGAGTCACGTGAAGAAAGTAAGATGGCAACCCGGAAATAAACTCTTTAGGGGAATAATCATATGTAGTCCAGGAACAAAAGTTATGATGATTATTCAAGTGAAAAAAACAGGCTCAGAAATTGCCTTTTGGCTCACAAATTTGTCTGTAGTGCTATGTGCCCAGTACTTGACATGGACTGCACTGTTTTATATTGGTAACAGGTGGGGTTAATGAGGAGACCATGTGCATGCCGTCTCCTTCTTGACATAGTTAAGGATTCAGAAACATTGAAGCGGAGTTAAAAGCAACATACGTTGAGACCAATGGGACCTTTTTGGCCCTAATTCCCGACAGATGTGAAGCTGCTGGCAATGCTGTTCAAACATAAAAGGGTCCAGCCAGATTTGAAAAGTTGGTAATTCATATCCCTAAGAAAGATTTTTTCCCTCTGCAATACCACACTTTGAATTTCAATCAATTAAATTGTGTTTCAATCATTCATTATAAAATCAATAACATTTTTAAGCATCTACCAATACTACACTGGGTACAAACAGTGATGATCAAAATAGATGTGTCTCCTGTCCTCATGACCCTTATATTTTGGTGTTATCAGAAAGGAATAATAGTTGAGCACACGTATTAGGTCTCATAGTGCTTAAAATAAATTTTGGAGGTGAGACTTGATGATCAAATGCTAATGGTTAGTGCATATTCAGTAGGAGTCATAGTTCTTTAAGACAACATCACAGATAGTCTTCATATTTTATTCTTAATGAGAATCGAGAAAGTATTGCTGGCTAAAATGGTAACATGAACAAAGAAAAGAGCAACTGGGTGAAAAAAATCTTACATTGCTTTATTCTTTAAAAATATTTCGCATATCCACGTAATGTAATTTCTAGAAATCATTGTAATTTAGTTCTTATTTTTCATCTTTTCTATCTAGGATAGGTGAGATATAAAAAGGTAATTGATGTGTTCAAGTTTAGTTAAGCTAAAAACTGCCTGAACTAGGACTAAACCATACATTTTCTTATTTTTAGTCCAGTGCTTTTATACCATAATGTTGTATAAATTACCACTCAGATACCATTTTCTGAAGCAAACAGTCACAGTAGATGCTATGGATAGTTTGTATGACAGAAATCAGATCTGGTAAAAAGAATACCAATTCATAATTTTTCAAAATACATGCTAAATTAGTTTAGAGAAATGGATGGTTGCTTTTTCCCCCAAATTGTCAACAATATTGTACTTTTACCTCTTTACATTGAACATTTGCTGTAATAAATATTTTGAAATTTTTCAACATATCTAAATTATTATTATTTTCTTTTTTTCTTAAAAAAATAAGAGATGAGGCCTCACTATGTTGCCCACTCTGGTCTCGAACTCCTGGGCTCAAGTGATCCTCCTGTCTCAGTCTCCAAAGTGCTGGGATTTCAGGCATAGGTCATAATGCCCAGCCTCAAATTATGTAGCTGAAAGTTATATAAGATCTTATCTACATTTTTCTATTAAATAAGCACTTATTCACTAGGATAATATAAGAAGGAATATATTTAAAGATGAGAAATAATCATAATTATAGAATATAGGAAAATTAGACTGTTATTATATAGATTATCCTACACTGGTTAGTTTCTAATTCCTGTATTTAAGAAAAAAGGAACAGATAATATTATCTAATAAAAAATAAATGTATAAATAGGCAATATTGACACAAATTATAGTGTTATCAAATACATGGTAGAATTAATCAATTTTCCCTTTTTCATACTTATAGGTATGTACATTTAAGTATTCATATTTCCACTTATAGACCATCCATATATAATACCAGTACTTGAAAGCAAAAGATATTCACTCTTTTCCTCTACTGAAAGCTGTGTAATGTTTTTATATATACCAGTAGCTAGTGAGTAGATAATGAAAATAAAAGAGAGAGGAGGTGAAAGCAAGAAAGGAAGGAAGGAGGAAGAGAAGAAGGGAGGAAGGGAGGAAAGGAGGAGGGAAAGGAAGAAGGGAAGAAGGGAGGGAGGGAGGAAGGGAGGAAGGTGAATGGGCAAGCATCCCATTAACTTTAATTGTGAATTGGCCTTATGGCCTTTTAAGTTTGAATTCTTTGATACTACGTTACTAGTGTTTAGAATGTGCAAATGCAGAAAGCAGCAGAAATATAGGGTTATTATTACATAATTGACATTCACAGTCCTATATTACTAAAATCCTTATATAAAGAGAGCCTGTACGTAACTAGTACATGTACAAAGCAAGAAATAGTAGCTAATTTTTGTCACTTTTATTATCAAGCTAATGGAGTACTTTATTGAAGCATTAACTAACATTTTTACTGCTGTATATTTATAACGTAATCTTAGAGCTTATAATTTATAATGTTTATAGAGTACCTTTTTATCATATGGACAGGTCTATTAGTAGATAAACATTTAGAGTTCTATTTTATAGATGAAATGAAGGTTTAGGTAGCTAAATGATTTTCTAAAGTCCGCTCAACTAACAAATGGTAAAGTCCAGACTTAACCATGTCTTATGAATTTAAAGGCTTTGTACTTTTCATTGTTAAACAATCCCTCTTGTAATGAGTTTTATTATCTAGTGGTCATAATCAAGGCACATGCTCATTAACAGCCATATGAATGGAAGTCAGAGCAACCAGATGACCATTGAATTCGCTCCTTTTCCTTTCATGCTAAAGATAATAATTTGAGCATGCTTACAAAATTTAAACTTTCATCTTATTCTAGATATCTAAACACTACCTACTGCATAAATAGCTCTGTTTCCTCTGTAAAATTTTGCTTCTCATCTCAATTAGAATTCAAATTTCGTGCTATGGTGCATAAGGAGTTTATGTCCCCTTAAAATTCGTGTGTTGAAATTCTTAACTCCAAAGTTATATATAAGAAGGTGGAGCCTTTATAAAGTGATTAGATCATGGGGGCATTCGTCTCCCGAAGGGGATTAGTGCCCTTATAAAAGATATCCAAGAGGATCTCCTGGTCCCTCTGCCATGTGAGGTGGCAGTAAAAGAGGGTGATTTATGAGAAAGCAGGCCCTCACCAGATGTCAAATCTATTGGTGCCTTTATCTTTGACTTCAAATCTTTCAGAACTGTGAGGAATAAATTTTATTTATTTATTTATTTATTTTTTGAGATGGAGTCTCGCTCTGTTGCCTCGGCTGGAGTGCAGCGGCAGGATCTTGGCTCACTGCAAGCTCCACCTCCTGGGTTCTCGCCATTCTCCTGCCTCAGCCTCCCCGGTAGCTGGGACCACAGGCGCTCGCCACCACGCCCAGCTAGTTTTTTGTATTTTTAGTAGAGATGGGGTTTCACCGTGTTAGCCAAGATGGTCTCGATCTCCTGACCTCGTGATCCGCCAGCCTCAGCCTTCCAAAGTGCTGGGATTACAGGCGTGAGCCACCGCGCCCGGCCTAAATTTTTTTTTTATAAGCTACCTAGTCTATACCGTTTTGTTATAGCAACTCAAACAGACTAAGATACCTAATGAGGAGAAGAAGCACTCACCATTTATTTATCTCATTGAAAATTTCTATTTTTTGCAAAGAGGAAAAACCCAAAGTGGAACGTTCCCTGAAATGACCCTCATATTACAATAAGACATGATGTGCCACAGATCCCTGGCAAAGGTCTCTTAGACCCATTTGTTTTCACTAAGTGTGCCTTCTGATCTTAGGTTTATACTACTTTATCACAAATTATGTTCCACTCCTTGTAGAATGAGTTTCTTTCCAGGTGTCCTAAATCCCTAACCCATTCTTGAAAATGGTTACTTTTTCTTCCAGAGCTAAATAAATACTTAACCTGAATGTAAAATGCTTTGGCACAAATAAATAAAAAATAAGCCTCTTACTGACGTCCTCAAGTTCTCTTCTGCATGTACCCACTGGGCTATCAATTTCCCAATGATCTAAACCACTTTGTAATTCAAATTGTTATATTTTCTCCCTTCCCCAAGCATTCTCAGGTTATGTAAGTCTCAGAAACTTGTGAATATTTATTAGAGAAATCTTATAGGAGTTAACTAATTTCTTCTAGGCCATTCCTTGATGCCTGCCACAACTGTGAGAAAAAATATTTCCAAATTTAAACATTTATTTATCTTTATAGCCAACACTTCAGAAGAAGCCTTGAAAAATTATTGAGATTATATCAGATATAGACATTGGCATCAGTTTATGGATCTTTTCTCTTATTAATTCAATCTTTTTATTGACTACGTACAATATGCTAAGTAAGATATTGAGAATACAACGCTGTGAAAAATAAAACATGGCTCATTTATTCATGGATTTTAGGGTCTAGTGTGATTGACAGTCAACCAATTACACAAATAAAAATAACCAAGCATTATAATCGCTATGAAATAATGGTCTAAGAAAAGATTAGCCCATAAAACAGGAGAACTCCCCATAGAATTTTCCTTAAGGATGTGATATTGAGTTGAGTTTTGAAGAGTAAGATTAAAAGAATGATAAAAATGCTTTGGGCAGAGAAAACAATGTAGACAAGGGCCCTCTGACTGAAAAATATGACACATTCAAAAGAATAAAAAAAGTCTGCATGACTGGCACAGAGAAGGAGAACATGATGTATGCTGTGATAAACTTTTGACAGCCCTTCTCAATTCAGTTTCTCTGTTGCCTATCATATCTGCTTTTTGTAGCTTTTCTTTTCTATCCTTCTTATTTTCTTTCTTCTTTTTCTACTATCCCAGTCCTTTTTGTCTTTTTATTTTCCCTAAAAAATGGTGAATGCTTATAACCCATCATCAGATAATAAGTAAATTTACTAGGCTTTCAAGAAATGTACTAACAAGTAAAAACTATATAAAAAATAAAGCAGTTTCACATACTTTCTTTTGTTTTTGTATTAAGTACTACAACATTTTAACCAACATACATATTTAGGCTATTACAAACTCTTTTAAAATTATGATTCTGAAAATGTAACAAGAATCTTTTATGTAGTAATTTTTCATAGTCCATAATTAGTACATGTGCATTGAGTATAGATTAAATGGATTAGAAGATTAAAATAGCTAGATAGTCATGTTTTTACCCCATGCTTCTCACTGAAATCAATTAAGAAGACAGAGTTAATATGTGAATGTGTCACATAGAAAATATTTTGATACCAACCATTGGAAAATAACAAAACTCGACATATAAATGCATTACAGATCTCATGTACAGTGCAAAATTGTCTAAAAGAAATCGGCATGTCCCTAATCCATTCAAACAACAAAATCTTTTTGAAAACATAAGTTCTAGATGTTCAGGCTTGCTGCAGAAGAAAGTTGAGTGATTCTCATAGATTTCTCTTTTTATACTGCATTATAGCTAGGAAGGAAGAATAAAGTGGGATATATGCTTCTTAACTTTTTGATACCTAGTTGTATAAACTAGAAATGTGGATGGAAATGTGATGGACAGGAGAAAAAAAGGTTGAGCAGAAAGCAGCTCTGTAGCCACTAACTCAAGTCTGTTGAGCCTAGATAAACAAATTTCTACTCAAAAAAACTATGACAGCAATGAAAACTCCTACTTATACACATAAAAATGGGGCATCAAATACCTAGGGGCAAATATGGCACCCAGGGGAAAGGACCCAATAGATGAAGAGAGAAAGTATCTTATAAAGTATAAACCTAATCAAAACTTTCAGATGATTCACACCATTTTCCCCAGCTTTTCCCAACAATTTGTGATATAAAAATGGACAAAATTTTAAAAAGTTGTCAGTGGTATGAGCAACATAGCAGGTTAGATGTTCGATTTCCTATTCAGTTTATTGATGTGTGCACATAAAACAACAGTTAACAACAATCACACATTCACACACAAAAGAAATACTTCTTTCTCAGGAAAAAAACACACTTGCACCTACTACCTGCTTAAACAAAATCCTAAAATTCTCTCTACCGGCAGCTACAATAGAGAACTTTGGAATTATTAAGAAGCGGTAATGACAGTGACAGAATAGAATGGGGAAAGACAATGAGGCACTGAATAGTAGATGTCTGAAATCAAAAGGAAACACGGGTTTGAGCCTTGTGTGGCATTTGCACAGCATCTAAGCACATATGAAGGTGTAGAAAGAAGGTATAAAATTAACCCAGTAACACAAAGGCAACAGATCACATGAAGTATGAGGAATAAATGTCTTCTAAAAGAGAGAGGGGCCAGCTGTGGTGACTCATGCCTATAATCCCTACACTTTTTGAGAGGCTGTGGCGGGAGGATTGCTTGAGCCCAGAGTTCAAGACCAGCCTGGGCAATGTGGCAAAACCACATGTCTACAAAAAATGCAAAATTAATCACGTGTGTTGGCATGCACCTGTAGTCTCAGCTACTCAGGAGCCTGAGGTGGGAGGACCACTTGAGCCCTGGGAGGTTAAGGCTGCAGTGAGCAGTGATTGCACCATTGTCGTCCAGCCTGGGTAACAAAATGTATTAGTCTGTTCTTGCATTGCTATAAAGACATACCTGAGACTGGATAATTTATAAAGAAATGAGGTTTAATTGGCTCATAATTCCACAAGCTATACAGGAAACATGACTGGAGAGACCTAAGGAAGCTTTCAATCATGGCAGAAGGCAAAGGGGGAGTGAGCATTTCACATGGCTGAAGCAGGGGGAAGGGAGGGAGTGGGGAGGTGCCACACACTTTTAAACAACCAGATATCATGAGAACTCTATCACTAGAACAGCACCAAAGGGATGGTGCTACACCATTCATAGGAGATCCACCCCCATGATCCAATCACCTCCTACCAGACCCCACCTCCTACCAGACCCCACCTCCAACACTGGGGATTACAATTAAACATAAGATTTGGGTGGGGACACCCATATCACAGAGTGATACCCTGTCTCAATAAATAAATAAATAAAGGAGAGAGAGAAAGATCTTACAAGGCAGGGGCTAGGAATTTTGGTGACAGCAGTCAGTGGAGGAACTAGAGAGTATTGGACGCTCCCTGGAACATAATTGGGTTCAGAAAGTCAAGCTTGCCTGTCTAGATGAACCATATTTAAAGGGAATAGTAGCCTCCACAAAGTTTCTGGGAGAGATTTACTTGCCTTCTCCCCTTATGCAAAAAGAAGCTGGTACAGGAAAATTGAACTTAGAAGCAGATAATACCAGTAAGTAAACTGGTAAGTGAGAAACAGGCAAAATTGTGTTTCTTAGAAAAATAAAACATTCACAAAAATAAAGATAAATTTTTAAAGAACACAGGATATATAGACCTGGTAAATAGCAATATAGGGAACATAAAGGATAGAAATATTAAATTTAGTAAACTGAAACAAAAATACAGATTAAAAACTACTGGTAAGAAATTGATAGAAGAGCAGGGAAAAGATAGCCAATATAGGCATACTTGGAGTTTCCAAAGAAAAAGAACAATTGGAGAAAACAAATATTTGGTAATATAATTCAACCAGCATTTCCTGAAGTAATAGAATCTGAAGTTGAAAGAGGACATTTTCCGAAAATTAATCAAGAGTGTTTGAGCCTGGTAAAGGTGGCCAACTATGTGCAGTCAGGAAGAACTTCTCCCACTGAGAGACCAGACCATCAAGAACACTGGAACACTCCACGCAGATCTTTGGAATGAAGGCATTAAAAGTGGACAGCATTGGGGGAGTGAGGGAGGATGCAGACTCTAGGCTGAAGGGGGAAGATTGGAATCCTGAATGGGGTTGCAGAGCACCAGTTCCTGGCCCTGATGGGCTACTGGGGAAGAGGTGAGTTAAATAAGAAGGAAGTGGCTCATTCTTACCACAGACTTCTGGAATCCTAGCTATAGGAGCCACTACAACCCCCATGGACATTTGAGCTGGCACGGTGTGCTGCTTGAAGATTTGGCAGGGACAGAGAATTAGTGAACAAGCATAAAGGTCTCTAATAAGTATACTAAGTGAAAAACAGAGAGTACCATATTTAACCCTTTTAGGGTTAGTTGTCTCCACATAGCTCCTGGGAGGGAGGGACTTACTTGCTTTTTCCCCTTATGCAAAAAGCTGTTGCAGGAAAATTGAACTTGCAAGTGAACAATAAGAGTAAGTAAACTATTAAGTTAGATACTGGCTAAACTCAGTTTCTAAACTCTCAGGAAAAAAAAAAGAGAAATATAGAAAAAAGCAAAAGGAACACATAGCATAGGGTAGAAAAGTGCAATATAAAGTACAATTGAGATGCTAACAAGGGGGAAAGAGGGAAAGTGGAAGAATAAATACTTAAAAGAGTATATCACTGAGAACTTCTAATTCTAATAAAAGGCTTCAATCTATATATTCCATAAGCATTGGGAACACCAAACTGGAAGAAAAATCCCAAAAATACCTAAGTCACCATAGAAAAATTGATGAAAGCAAAAAGAAAGAAAAATGCTTTAGATGCATCAATAATAAAAAGACAAAACCAGTTCTGCTAAAATGAGACATATATGTTCATATATAAATAGCCATGCTATGCAAAATCCCACTATAAATTTACAGGAATTATGGCTAAATGGAGTTACAGGCACAACACTCAAAAAACTTTGTTAGTGATCACGATGTGGATCTGTACAAAGAGCAGCACAATTTTACATGTTACATGATTAAGAAATGTATTACTATAATAAGTACAGTGCTTTGCCTTGAAAAAGCTGGAAGTTTCTTATAAAGTGAGAAGTCAAAAGAGTTGGAGCTGATAATACAATCACCTGAGGTTTTTTTTTTAATGTGTCTAATCATCACTACTTTCAGTAACTGCATTATACAGTCATTTTGAGTATAAAATACAAGCAAATCAATTAAAAGGATATGTGTCAAACTTTTTAAGCTTTGACTAATTATTATTATTTATCAAGCAAGTAAAAATAAAAACCAGTTTTTACCACTTTATACCCACTAAAATGGTGGAGATAAAAGTGTACCTAGTGCGGCCAAGAAGGTAGAAGAACTATAATTCTCTATATTTCAAGTGAGTATGTAAACTGACAAAACTACTTTGGAAAACTGTTATATAGTTTAAAATATATTTATGCTATGACAGAACAACAGCACTAAGATGTATCTACCAAAGAGTAATGAATGTATGTGCTCACAAAAAGATTTGTAAAATAATATTCTTGGCAGTTTTATTCATAATGGTTAAAAACTGGAAACAACACAAGTATACATCAACAGGTGAATGGATGCAAAACTTTTGGCATATGCTTACATTTTAATACTACTCAGTAGCAAATGGTATAAAATAC